>NC_091953.1:4905597-4973097 GCF_031021105.1 Erythrolamprus reginae | reverse complement strand
CCAAAGCGCATTCGGGTCAAAGCCCAGCCCACCTCTTCCCCTTCATGCTGAAACAGCCCCTGACCCTTGCAATACAGGGAGCCTCCCTCCCCCTGGGGCTGAGCGAGCAGTCCACCCATTAACGGTTGAATGGCGCTGTCTGTTAGGCTGCAGACCATTTGTCATGCCCTAATTCAGATTATCCCTCATTGTCTGGGAGGAGAAAGGATGGGTTTGTCTCTGGGTGAGGTCACCGTGGTTTGAATCACCCCACTGCCCACCAGCTCAGACGTTGTGCTAAGCCCCGAATTTGCAAACCACAGGGGTTGAGTTCACATATCATCCTAAGGCCAGGCCCACCCAATCCCTATATAACTTGGCAGGTAGGTATTTATTGATTTGATTTGATTTGATTTGATTTGATTTGATTTGATTTGATTTGATTTGATTTGATTTGATTTGATTTGATTTGTATGCCGCCCCTCTCCGAGGACTCAAGGCGGCTCACAACATATCAAAAACAATATTATTATTTGTTGTGGTTAGCTCTGGCCCAGCTCCTGCCCCAAGGAATGTGCAGGTGGATGTGGGGGAGACATCCACATGCCGCAGGCCTGTTTTGCTCCCAGTAGAATCTGTCAACAAAGTCTCCTCTGACCAAGGAAGCGTGAGTGACAGGGAAGAGGGGAGTTTGGCAGACAACCCAGGAGGAGATCAATCATCTGTACCATCCTTGGATTCTGAAGAAGAATTAATGACACATCCACGCATGCGTAGAGTGATGCATAGGAGACAACAACTGAAGGATTATTACAAGAGAAAATGAGGCCACCTGTGCTTGGATGGGGCTGCTGTAATTAGTGCTATAGATAAAAGTGCAGCCTGGTGTTTTAGCCTCATGGCAGTTTATCTGATTCATTGTTTCGTCAAGATTGTGGTTTTTGTGCTGTTCAGGATTGTGTGTGTGGACTCTGTGGACTTTAGAATTGGACTCAATTTCCCAGTTATTGGGTGAGCAATTGGACTGCATTTCACCTGTGCCTTGTGTGTACCAGAAAATCCCTTTGACATTTAAAAAGGGAGCTGCTTCTGTTTTTCTGTTTATAAAAACTTTTGGGTTTTCCTTTTATCATGTGGTGTGTGTCTTCCTGGACTAATTACCCTGTAATTATGGGCAGTTGAAACACGCTGGCAGAATATGATGATGATGATTATTATTATTATTATTATTAGTAGTAGTAGTAGTAGTAGTAGTAGTAGTAGTAGTAGTAGTATTTATTAGATTTGTAGGCCGCCCCTCTCCGAGGACTCGGAGCGGCTCACAGCAACAGTAGATACAATAAAAGACAAATCCAATATAAACGATATTAAAAACCCCATTATTATAAAAAACTAACAATTCTAAAACAATCACACCAATCTCATATGTTGAGTCAGAAAAGGTAAGGGGATAAATCAATCCCCCCATGCTTGGCGGTATAGATGGGTCTTCAACATCTTATGGAAGGCAAGGAGAGTGGGGGCAATTCAAATCTCGGGGGGGAGTTGATTCCTGCGAGCCGGGGCCGCCACAGAGACGGCTCTTCCCCTAGGCCCCGCTAGATGACATTGTTTAGTCGACGGGACCCAGAGAAGGCCCACTCTCAGTGTATATAAAATATATATATACATTTGTCAAGAATCATGAGGTACAACACTTAATGATTGCCATAGGGGTCAAATAAGCAGTGAGGAAACAATCAGTATTAATAAAAATCTCAAGAATACAAGCAACAAGTTACAGTCATACAGTCCTAAGTGGGAGGAAAAGGATGATAGAAACATAGAAACATAGAAGTCTGACGGCAGAAAAAGACCTCATGGTCCATCTAGTTTGCCCTTATACTATTTTCTGTATTTTATCTTAGGATGGATCTATGTTTATCCCAGGCATGTTTACATTCAGTTACTGTGGATTTATCCACCACGTCTAGTGGAAGTTTGTTCCAAGGATCTACTACTCTTTCAGTAAAATAATATTTTCTCACGTTGCTTTTGATCTTTCCCCCAACTAACTTCAGATTGTGCCCCCTTGTTCTTGTGTTCACTTTCCTATTAAAAACACTTCCCTCCTGGACCTTATTTAACCCTCTGACATATTTAAATGTTTCGATCATGTCCCCCCTTTTCCTTCTGTCCTCCAGACTAGACAGATTGAGTTCATGAAGTCTTTCCTGATACGTTTTATGCTTAAGACTTTCCACCATTCTTGTAGCCCGTCTTTGGAGCCGTTCAATTTTGTCAATATCTTTTTGTAGGTGAGGTCTCCAGAACTGAACACAGTATTCCAAATGGGGTCTCACCAGCACTCTATATAGCGGGATCACAATCTCCCTCTTCCTGCTTGTTATACCTCTAGCTATGCAGCCAAGCATCCTACTTGCTTTCCCTACCGCCTGACTGCACTGTTCACCCATTTTGAGACTGTCAGAAATCACTACCCCTAAATCCTTTTCTTCTGAGGTTTTTGCTAACACAGAACTGCCAATACAATACTCAGATTGAGGATTCCTTTTCCCCAAGCGCATTATTTTACATTTGGAAACATTAAACTGCAGTTTCCATTGCTTTGACCATTTATCTAGTAAAGCTAAATCATTTACCATATTACAGATGCCTCCAGGAATATCAACCCTATTGCACATTTTAGAGTCATCGGCAAATAGGCAAACCTTCCCTACCAAACCTTCCCCTATGTCACTCACAAGCATATTAAAAAGAATAGGACCCAGGAAAGACCCTTGTGGCACACCGCTTGTAACCTGGTAGGATAGGAATGATGAGAAAATACTAGTAGAAATAGAAGTGCAGACTTGGTAAAAAGTTAGACAGATTTTCAAGAACTGACTCCTTATGACTTCTCATCTGGGTGTTCTCATTTCAGCCAGACCTTCAACTCCAACTTTTCTCAATATTGTCGTCCCACCTCATCTCAGAGCATCACCAGCACCGACTCAGGAGATAGTGAAGAAAATTATGTGGCCATGGTAAGTCTTTACAGAAGCGTCTTTCTCTTTTGGGTTGCTTTCCCATATTGTTGTGACCCGCCAGCAGTCCGTGCAGCTGGTTGCGGTTTCCGTCCGAGACGAGGCCAATGTGGTGATACGCAAACGGCCTGTGCAATTGGCACCTGAGTTAGACAGTGAGGAGGTTGGCAGAGGTTCAGCCAGGGCCTTCAAAACCTCCAGCACCACACCACAGTAATGAGGAAAAAGAGGAGGAGCCTCTTCTTAATGCACGAGCGTGCAGAGCTCCCAAGAGACAGGAATGGCTATACAGGAGGAGGTCTCCTCAGGAGTAGACTTGGGGCAAATTGGCCATTCCCCAAGCCTACTTAAGGAAAGACGGTGACAGAAAAAACAACTTGTTTGATAGTTTGTTCGTTCATGTGCCTCTTGTTTGGAAAAACTCCGCTCGGCTTATCTGTTTTGTGGACTGATTCCAGGCATCTTGCCAACTTCCGTAAGCTTCCTGCGATACCCAGGACTAATTACTTATCTTAGCTTTCTGACTTTATGGACTTATGCCATCTGTTAATGCTATCTAATTAGTGTTCTGTCGGGCTCTCTGGTAGAATCCTCCTGAAAATTCACAGGTACAAATTTCAGACACACACACGTTTGAAAATTCAAAACAATGTTCTTTATAATGAAAATTCACTTAAACCAAGCCCTCTTTTGGTATAGCAAAGAGCACTCGTCTCCAAACAAACTGGTAATTGGTACAAGTCCCTTATCAGTTCTGTGATACTTAGCTTGCAGCTGTGAGGCAATTCACAGTCTTTCTTCTTTCACAAAGTGACACACTTTGCTCTGGTTTAGTTTCAAAGCGGGGGAAAATCAGCACACAAAAGGTCAAAGTCAGCAAGGCAGGCACGAAACACAACGATCAGATAATCCTCCACAATGGCCAAACCCACAGGCTGCTCTTTATATCAGCCTCACTAATGACCACAGCCCCACCCAACCACAGGTGGCCTCATTTTCTTGGATAATAATCTCTCAGTTGTTGCTGCCTATGCATCGCTCTCCGCATGCGTGGCTGTATCATTAACTCTTGTTCTGAATCCAAGGAGGAGCTAGATAATTGATCTCCTTCTGAGCTGTCTGCCACACTCTCCTCCTCCCTGTCACTCATGTCTTCTTGGTCAGAGGAGCCTTCATCATCAGATTCCACCAGGGGCAAAACAGGCCTGCAGCATGTGGATGTCTCCCCCACATCCACAGTCCTTGGGGCAGGAGCAGGGCCAGAGCTAACCACAACAATTAGCAACTGGGCTTTTTTCAAGAAAAGACTGATTTAAGATTTGTTTGTGTGTGAACACTAAGAAGGCAGTTTATCAGCAGTGGTTAATCAATTAAATATAGGATTGAACAAACTGAGTGTGTGCCACGTTTTCTCTGGTCCATAGCAAGTATCGGGTCCCTACTCAGTACGGGCCACACTGCGCACCGGTAGTGAAAATGGAGCTATGCACACAGTTCTGCATCTCCAGCATGCGCACACGCATGTCAGAGAGATTTTGCATGTGTGCATGTGAAAGGAAGCAAAATCTTGCAAGGGGATGCACACGCGCATGAGATTTCGGCGAGTTTTTGCGTCAGTCTTGGAATTAATGTGGAAGGGAAGAAGTAGCGAAAGTCAATCTTTTTGCAGAAGTAATGGAAGCCAATCTTTTATGCAGATTTCGACCAATGGTTTGTTATTTATTTATTTATTTGTTTGTTTGTTTTGTTTGTTTGTTTGTTTTTAAAATATTTTTTATTATATTACAAAGATTAAAAAGGAAGAGCAAATATATCTTATTTTACATCACTGTTTCAAAACATACTCATAGTTGTATAATCATTGTGCTTAACTTCTTATTTTGTACAGATATTCCATGTCATTTCAAAGCGAAAACATTGTTATATCAACATTGAGATTAAATTCTAAACTTTCTATATAAATACTTTATACACTATTGCCCTTCATTAGCCCATACCCCCCCCATTGAACTTTTCTGTAACAGTTCCAAATTTCTTTTAATTGTTGGTGTGCGGCATATGGCGGCCGCGGTTTTTAAAGGTTTTGTTCTGTCATACACTTTATCTAAGGTCAGTTTGGATTGAGTTTAATATCCAATCAATTGATGATTTTCAGAATCTAGTGTTTATTCACTATCATTGTTATTTTCATGTATCTTCTTGTTTGTTTGTTTGTTTATCTATCTATCTATCTATCTATATATCTATATATATATATATGTCACATGTTTAAGCTGAATTTGAAAATTAAGGGAGACTAGGATAGATCTATTTCGGCCTTATTTTGGCCTCATCAGCTAGCCATACCCACTGGGACTTGAACCTGCAACCTTTGCCTTGTAAGGCAGAGAATTATCCTCTAGGCTACAGTATCCAATCCCTTCAGCTCTGTACCAGGGAAGGGTTACATTTTTGTGTCGAATCACCCTGGTATATTGAAGGAACATCACAGCTCCTTTTTTGCCTCTCGGCCCAACCCAGGGCCATTTCCAAGGCAGTTAATTTTATTGATAACCGACAATTCTATCTGTATGTGTCACATGTTTAAGCTGAATTTGAAAATTAAGGGAGACTAGGATAGATCTATTTCGGCCTTATTTTGGCCTCATCAGCTAGCCATAACCACTGGGACTTGAACCTGCAACCTTTGCCTTGTAAGGCAGAGAATTATCCTCTAGGCTACAGTATCCAATCCCTTCAGCTCTGTACCAGGGAAGGGTTACATTTTTGTGTCGAATCACAAAATATATATATATATATATATATATATATATATATATATATATATATATATATATATATAAATATATCTATCTATCTATCTATCTATCTATTTATTTATTTATTTATTTATTGATTTGATTTGTATGCCGTCCCCTCTCCGTAGACTCGGGGCAACTAACAACAATAATAAAACATCATATGACAAATCTAATATTTAAAATAACTAAAAACCCTTATTAAAATACCAAACATACACACAAACATACCATGCATACCATGCATAAATTGTATATGCCTGGGGGGGGGAGGAATATCTCAATTCCCCCATGCCTGACGACAGAGGTGGGTTTTAAGGAGCTTGCAAAAGGCGAGGAGGGTGGGGGCAATTCTGATCTCCGGGGGAAGCTGTTTCCAGAGGGTCGGGGCCGCCACAGAGAAGGCTCTTCCCCTGGGTCCCGCCAACCGACATTGTTTGGTCGATGGGACCTTGGAGAAGGCCGACTCTGTGGGACCTAACCAGTCGCTGGGATTCGTGCGGCAGAAGGCGGTCCTGGAGATATTTGCTGCCGCTTGACTGACAACTCCTAATTGCTTTCATTTTAGCAAAACCCGGTTTCCGCGTCTCCCATTCCAAGTGGGAAAAGTAGCCCAGCTCAAAAGAAAAGCACCACAAGCGTTGATTACCTGGCTTTGGACTTCCAGCCGAGCTCACCTGGACCCCACCGAAAGGTACGATCCGAAATCTTTTGGGTACGATCCGGTACGATCCGAAATCTGATATCTTTTCAGCAATCCCAACATGTTGACACAGGACAACAGGGATGAAATGCGATGGAGTGGAAACTCTTTCGGTTTGAGTAACAAATGCCATTTGTTGAGGGTCAAGGGAAAGGGAGGGTCTTTCCTTCTCTTTCTGCTCAAGATCCCCATGGACAATTGGGGGGCCACTGTGGGACACAGAATGCTGGACTCCGTGGGCTTTGGCCTGATTCAGCAGGGCTCCTCTTATGTTCTTATGTAAAACCTGGAAAGTCCTCCCATCTTCTCTTAATTTTATTTTATTTCATTATTTTATTTTAATTCAATTTATTAGATTTATAAGCCGCCCTTCTCCAAAATGGACACAGAGTGGCGTACAGCAATGAAAACAATGTACGATCAGTAAAAACCCCAAAATTATACACATTCATCCATCAGTCATTTTTTCCTCTCTTTTTTTGTGGACAGCCCTCTACATCGTCCGTCGCTTCTGACGAGAAGGTCGATTACGTGCAGGTGGACAAAGAGAAGACCCAAGCTTTGCAGAGCACAATGCAGGAGTGGACGGACGTCCGGCAGTCGTCCGAACCCAGCAAGACGGCGAAGCAGTAGCCCAAGCCGGAGGGTGTAGCGTAGAACCCATGGAGGCTTCTAGCAATCAAGGAGAGACGATCAATTTGTCTCCTTTTGCTGTAGACCCTCTCTTGTTGGTCCTCTGCGGAGGTCCTTCCCAATAGGCAGGCCGGCTCTGCTTTCAAAAATAAACTTCTCCAGGAGAACCCTTGGCTCAAAATCCGCACCAACCCTTGCAAAGGCATGTTTCGGTTATGGGTTAGCTCAGCTGCTGCCTCTATCTGGAGGAATTCAATGAACAGACTCTGACTTCTCATCCGCCTGCCCGTATCCAAACTTTCCATGATCCACTCTCTTTATTTTCGCATCCAGTCGTTTCCTGCCGTCGGTTGGAACTTTCAACCTAATTTCGACCTCCTGGTTCTGTCTTTTAGAGATGACGGTGATAATAATAATAACAATAACAACAATAATAATAATAGCAATGGCCAGCTGCTCATCCTAAGTGGATTTTTTCTTTTCAGCGCTCTCTTTACGAAGCTGTCTTAGCTCTATTGCTTCACGAGAGAGTGAAGGAATCCTCAAGCAATGCCTTTGATCCCCTCCCCTTGTTCTCTATGTAAATTGCCAACATGCGAATTCCTTAAAGCACGCAATTGTCTATCTGAGCAGGAGCATGTGGAGAAACAATCGGTATAAACCAGCTTCTGGAAATGCATTTTACTCTCGGACTGAAAATAATTCCTTGTCCGCGTCCTTCCAAAGAAAAATATATCTTCCCAATTCTAATAATCACGGAATTCCAAGAATGGGATTCACTCTGGATATTTTTTGCAATAGTTTTCCCCCTTTGTGGGATATATGATATCTGTGTCCGAGATCTTACAATAGTTGAATCTGCGTTGGGCAGTATTTGGTACCTGGTGCGTAGTGTGTAGGACAGCAATTGATGTCGGACTCTTAGAGCGATGGTTATAAAAGCCTTGATATTTAAAAGTCCATCCAGTTGGTGTTTCAAGTTGCGTTCGATGCCTGGCTACTTATTGCAAGCACTCGAGTTGGTTTGAAGCAAATGTTCGTTTTTAAAATACGAGTACAGGTCAGTGCACTCTTAATAATAATAATTTTAATAATAATAATAATTTATTGGATTTGTATGCCGCCCCTCTCCGCAGACTCGGGGCGGCTAACAACAATAATAAACACAACATGTACAATCCAATAATAAAAATAACTAAAAACACCTATTATAAAATCAAACATACACACAAACATACCATGCATAACTTGTAATGGCCTAGGGGGAAGAGCTATCTCAACTCCCCCATGCCTGGCAGTATAAATGAGTCTTGAGTAGTTTACGAAAGACAGGGAGGGTGGGGGCAGTTCTAATCTCCGGGGGGAGTTGGTTCCAGAGGGCCGGGGCTGCCACAGAGAAGACTCTTCCCCTGGGGCCCGCCAAATGACATTGTTTAGTCGACGGGACCCGGAGAAGGCCAACTCTGTGGGACCTTATCGGTCGCTGGGATTCATGCGGTAGCAGGCAGTTCCAGAGGTAATCTGGTCCATTGCCATGTAGGGCTTTAAAGGTCATAACCAACACTTTGAATTGTGACCGGAAACTGATCAGCTGTGATAAATGAACAGCTTGCCACACTATCTGTAGAAGATCTGATGTTGATGGGAAATTGGGAAAGGTGATTTCATGAGGGATCAGATGTAGCCACAAAGCATTCTTTTGAGAAGTTCAAGGCCATCCTATGTCCACCCACCTGGGCGGAAGCGAAGGGAGGAGGAGTTGTCACGTTGGCAGAACCTAAGTGGGCAACGTGACAGGTTTGTGGATGTGGGGGGGGGGGCAAGGCATGTGAACTTTCAACTGGGTGGGAAGCTCAGTTTCGGGTTCCCCAGTGTAGATGCCAGGATGGCTCCGGAAATAAATTGGAACTTTGAGGAATACCTTAACTTGGACTCTGATTTAAATTTGGACGTTACCTGGAACCTCGACAATTAACCCGAATCTGAGCTTCTCACCCAATTGAAACTTCACATGCCTTGCTCCCCACTCACAAAACCTGTCATATTGCCCACCGGCTAATCCTTCCAACCCATGTGTGCCTCAGTGCTTCTGACACGAATGTCAAAAAAAAAAAAATCAAAATGCATCGTTGAATTTGGAGTGTCGCAGAGTAAAAAAAGCCGACCGACTCACACAACACATTAGATTCGAGTAAAGATGTAGCAGGTGCATTGTGTTATACTAGAACATATTTTGTGTTTGCTTAGAAGGGTTTTTTCCAGTACAGTGTTCCCTCGATTTTCGCAGGGGATGCGTTCCGAGACAGCCCGCGAAAGTCGAATTTCCGCGAAGTAGAGATGCGGAAGTAAATACACTATTTTTGGCTATGGACAGTATCACAAGCCTTCCCTTAAGACTTTAAACCCCTAAATTACCCTTTCCCATTCCCTTAACAATAATTTACTCACCATTATTACTGGTACTCACCATTGAATAAGACACTTAGTGATCCTGATATTTATAAACATAATTATTTATTAACAATATTCTTTTTGTTATTTATTTGCAAAAATTATTAGTTTGGCGATGACGTATGACGTCATCGGGCGGGAAAAACCGTGCTATAGAAAAAAAACATGAAGTACTTTTTAATTAATATTTTCCGCCGGGCTCTCTGGTAGGAGCCTCCCGAAAATTCAAGGGTACAAATTTCAGACAAACACACGTTTGAATATTCAAAACAATGTTTTTTATCACAAAATTCAAAATAACCTAAGCACTCTTTTTGTATTGCAAAGAGCACTCTTCCCAAAACAACCGGGTAGTCTGTACAATTTCCCTTAAGCAGTCATTAACTACTTAGCTAGCAGCTGTGAAGAAACTTCACACCCCTTCTTCTTCCAACAAAGTGAGACACATACACACACACACGTTGCTCTGCTTTGGTTTCAAAGGCGTGAAAAAATCAACAAACAAAGTCCAGAAAACAGCAACACAGGATTCCTGACAAACTGCGATCAGATATTCTTCCACAACGGCCAAACCCACATGCTGCTATTTATAGCAGCAGCCCTAATTACTGGAGCCCCACCCAAACACAGGTGGCCTCCCTTATCTCCTGTAATATGTCCTTACTTGGTCTCTTCTACGCATAATTCTGCGCTTGCATGGGTCCAAGACGTCTTCATCCGAATCAATGGAAGATAAGGGAGATTGACTGCCTGGGCTGTGTGCCAAGCCCCCCTCTGCCGAGTCACTCCCACCTTCTTCTTCGTCCGAGGAAACTAAACTCTGAACTGACTCTGTCGCCAATAACACAGGCCTGTGACATGTTGAGGTTTCCCCTGCATCCACCTCCACATTCCCTGGGGCAGGAGCTGGGCCAGAGCCAACCACTACACCTAATATTTTTTGAAAAACTGTGGTATAGGATATTCGCGAAGTTCGAACCGGCGAAAATCGAGAGAACAGTGTATATGGTTTTTAGGACAGAGGTGAGGGAACCATGGCCCCCTCATGACTTGGGAACTTCAACTCCCAGAATTCCTGGGCCAGCATGGCTGCCTCAGGAATTCTGGGAGTCGAAGTCCCACAAGTCATAAAAGGACCATCATTTCCCCACTCCTGGTTTAGAATATTGTGAATTGGGGGTTTTGGGGGAGGATAGGGTTTCCGGCTCCGTGTGATTTGCTGAATTAGACGACGGTAGGGTTCGGCTTTCAGAGTATTGTGTGAATATACTTAAAGGGCTGATGATTATGGGAAAGCGACGTCTAGCCCTGAACAACAAATTTCTATTTTTCTATTCTGCAACACAGATAGTCCTCGACTTACGACCGCAACAGAGTCCAAAATTTCTACTGCTTGGCAATGCTGTTGTTAAGTGAGTCTTGCTCCATTTCATGACCCTTCCTTCCCACCGTTGTTAAGTGAATCACTCCGGTTGTTAAATGAGTAACCTGGAGGTTACTAAGCGAATCTGGCTTCCCCATTGGCTTTGCTTTTCAGGTCGCAAAAGGAGATTTATTTATTTATTTTATTTTATTTTATTCGAATCCCAAAGGAGTCAGGGCGGCTTACAACAACGTAAATTACAAATGACAATAAAAAGAAGTAAAAAAAAACCAAACCAGACTAAATTCTAAAACCCTAATTAAAACTCAAAAAACAATTCGGCAACACGCGTACTTGCCATTCATACCGATTCATACACATGGACCAGCTAGTGGTTGATTTAGGGCGCCCAGGCATAGCCAGGTCTTCGTGGCCTTATGAAAAGCCAGCAGGGTGGGGGCAGTACGGACATCAGGGGGGAAGTTGGTTCTATAGAATCGGGGCAGCCACGGAGAAGGCCCTCCCCCACGGCCCCGCCAACCTGCATTGTTTAGCTGACAGGACCTGGAGGAGGAGATGGTCCCATAAATAATCTGGCTCTGGGCCATGTGGGGCTTTATAGGTAATAACCAACACCTTGAATTGTGCCCGGAGACTAATAGGGGGCCAGTACAGCTCATGGAGTATAGGTATTATATGGGTGTACCGAGGTGTACCCATGACAACTTGTGCGGCTGCATTTGGAGTCTCCGAACACTCTTCAAGGGTAGCCCCATGAAGAGCGCATTGCAGAAATCAAGACAGGAGGTGATGAGAGCCTTAGCGGCTCTGCAGAGATGCGGCAGTTATAAATAGGAGCTGGTTGCCAAGCATCCAAATGTTGATCACATGAGCATGGGCGTCCTCCTCGATCTACAGCTCACATTAGAGAACCATCTTTCAGCTGTGGCGAGGGGGGGCGGTTGCCCAGGTTCGCCTGGTGCACCAGTTGCAGCCCTATCTGGACCGGGACTCACTGCTCACAGTCACTCGTGCCCTCATCACCTCGAGGTTCGACTACTGTAATGCTCTCTACATAGGGCTACCTTTGAAAAGTGTTCGGAAACTCCATATCGTGCAGAATGCAGCTGCGAGAGCAATCATGGGCTTCCCTAAATATGCCCATGTTACACCAACACTCCGCAGTCTGCATTGGCTGCCGATCAGTTTCCGGTCACAATTCAAAGTGTTGGTTATGATCTATAATGCCCTTCATGGCATTGGACCATAATATTTCTGGGACCGCCTTCTGCCGCACGAATCCCAGCAACCAGTTAGGTCCCACAGAGTTGGCCTTCTCCGGGTCCCGTCGACTAAACAATGTTGTTTGGCGGGACCCAGGGGAAGAGCCTTCTCTGTGGAGGCCCCGACCCTCTGGAACCAGCTCCCCCCAGAGATCAGAATTGCCCCCACTCTCCTTGCCTTTCGTAAGCTCCTTAAAACCCACCTCTGTTGTCAGGCATGGGGGGACTGAGATATTCCTTTCCCCCCCAGGCCTATAAAATTTATGCATGGTATGTTTGTGGGTATGTTTGGTATTTTAATAAGGGTTTTTAGTTATTTTAAATATTAGATTTGTCATATGCTGTTTTATTATTGTTGTTAGCTGCCCCGAGTCTACGGAGAGGGGCGGCATTCAAATCAAATCAAATCAAATCAATAAATAAATGGAAGCAACAGTCATTAAGTGTGAAAAATCAATCACCGGCCCCTATTTTCACTGCTGTTGTAAAATCGAACGGTCACTAAACAAAACGGTTGCAACTCGAGTATTGCCTGTATCACCAGCTTATTCCTTCTAAGGCAGTGATGGCGAGCCTTTATTTCCTCGGGTACCAAAAGAGCATGCACACGCACTATTGCACATGTGCGAGTGCCCACACCCATAATTCAATGCCTGTAGAAGGCGAAAACAGTTTCCCCTGACCCCTGGAGGCCCTCTGGAGGCCGGAAACAGCCTGTTTCCCAACTTCTGGTGGTCCCAGTAGGCTCGTCTTTCTCCCTCCCCAGGCTCCAAAGGCTTCCCTGGAGCCAGGGGAGGGTAAAAACAACCCTCTCCATCTCCCTGGAGGCCCTCTGGAAGCCAAAAACGCCCTCCCAGAGCCTCTGTGCGAGCCAAAAATCAGCTGGCCGGCACACACATGCACGTCGGAGCTGAGCTAGGGTAATGGCTTGCATGCCAGTAGATATGGCTCCATCACTGTTTTAAGGTCTTTGTTGCTGTTCTCTGCTAATTCTTTATCCAAGGAAGTTTCTATCAGTTCATTATTCAATGCCCTGACTTCCCATCTATCTGAAAGAATCAAATTATTTGGATGTTTGCTTATTGGTTTAGATCAGTGTTTCCCAACCTTGGCAACTTGAAGATATCTGGACTTCAACTCCCAGAATTCCCCAGCCAGCGAATGCCGGACTCAATTGTGTCAACCCTTAACCCCCAACATTTCTCCCTTAGACTCTCCACGATTGACCTCTCCAAGTTCCTAAGAGGCCAGTAAGGGGTGTACATAAGTGCACTGGTGTCCCTTTCGTCCCCTGTCCAATTGTCTTTCCTTTCTCTCACTTATCATATATGTTTTCTTTCTTTCATATATCCTCTCCTCTAAGTTCACTTTACCCTTATATATATTACTATATGTCTATTTTTCTTCCTAGGTATTTGTGTATTGGACAAATGAATAAATAAATAAAATGAATAAATAAAAATTCTGGGAGTTGAAATCCAGATATCTTCAAGTTGCCAAGGTTGGGAAACACTGGTTTAGATTAAGATCTGTTTGGGGGAACCCGAATACATTGGTGTCAGTTGCGGCTTGTTAAGCGACTTTCCTGCATTGTCAGCCGCCTCATTCAGACATGCACTTTAGAGAGAGTTTGTGCAAAATAATAAACAACCTGTGCAGGTCTAATCCAAGGTGCTTTAATCCCCCACAGAAGTGATTTTAGGACTTCCATTCAAATGCCTTGCCTGTCGTTTTATTTCCTGCTCTCTCTTTGCAGAGTTCCGAGTTCAGGTTCTGCTGGTTTTATACCAATGAAAACCCTCTGTGCCGGGTTCACACACAACCTGCTAAGCTAAATTGTGTCTGGTTGGATGAGCTTTGCAAGTTCCGACAACAAGATTAATCCACCGAGCCACCGTTCGGCTAACCACTGTTTGCTCGCTCACGGAAACCTAGCCTACAGGATACAGTTTGTGTCCCCATTTTGTGACTGTTAAAATAATTCTGCCTTGACAAAAAGATTTGTTTTAAAGCCTGCATAGCTCTCTGTTAATTGCACATAGGCAAAGGGCCGGTTTCCCCCCTCTACGGCATCAAACAATTCAGCTTTTTAAAATGTAAGATTTTTGCAGAGTTGGTATGGAACATCTTGAGTTTTTGCATTTGGTTTCAGATAATAAAATGCGTCTCTTGTCCATAAAAGTTCCAGGTAGGAATAGAGGTGAGGTCTCTTTTTTGGGATCCACTCTTTAGGTTAGATTTCAAATTTCCCAACCTTGCTAATTTCCAGGAATGTGAACTTAAAAGCCCAGAATGCCACAACCAAGTTGGCTGTGGATGAAAGTTCTGGGAATTGAAGTCCGTACATCTGGAAGTTCCAAAGTTGTGAAACCCTGCTTTAGTCCCTCGTTTGTTATTGAACCCATGAGATAAATAGTGAATTGAAAATCAGGGATGTTGTTTTAGGCAGAGAGGGGGGAAAATAACCAGAGAATTTTTCAATATCTAAGAATCTTAGATTCTGGGCCTAGAAAGCCTAGAACTACGGCGCCTAAAACACGATTTGAGTATTGCCCACAAGATCATATGTTGCAATGTCCTACCGGTCAATGACTACTTCAGCTTCAACCGCAATAACACAAGAGCACGCAACAGATTCAAATTTAATATGAACCGCTCCAAACTTGACTGTAAAAAATATGATTTCAACAATCGAGTTATCGAAGCGTGGAACTCATTACCGGACTCAATTGTGTCAACCCCTAACCCCCAACACTTCTCCCGTAGACTCTCCACGATTGACCTCTCCAGGTTCCTAAGAGGCCAGTAAGGGGCGTACATAAGTGCACTGGTGTGCCTTTCGTTCCCTGTCCAATTGTCTTTCCTTTCTTTCACCTATCTTATATATTCTCTTCCTTTCATATATCCTCTCCTCTAAGTTCACTTTCACCCTCTTTTATATTATCACATGTCTATCTTTCTTCCTATGTATTTGTGTATTGGACAAATGAATAAATAAATAAATAAATAAACCTTGACCACTTTAAGACTTGGGGACCTCAATTCCCAGAATAATTCAGACAGCTATAGTCATTGATCAAATGACTTTAGATCCCACCACAAAATATATGTATGATTTTTATTACTGGGTTTTTAATTGTTTTGAAACTGCCTCCTTTTAGATGTTGATTTTCATTGTAAGTCCTCTGGGAGTTGGGCAGCATATAAATCAAATTTAAAAATTAATAGATATTAAATAAAAGTTGAGAGCCCCATACAAGATTACTTATTAAACGTTCAAATTTTTCCTCTTAAGTTACTCTCACCTTAACCCAGAGATTCTTCAACATTGCAGTGCCATCATCCCCCAAAAATAAAACTTAAGTGAACTTTCCTATATATATAAAATAAATGTTTTGATTGAGGTTAGGGTTGGACAAGGAAAAACTAGAGCAATTTTCATCATTAAGTTTTATGATACAAAATAGAACAAGGAGAGGCATTTAAAGTCCGGTTTGACCAAGTGAGGGTTCCTGATTGCCACAACTAATGGTGCGAATATGCGCGCAGCTCTGGGTGATCGGCGCACACTGTGGAGTGAGATTTGGCTTCTGCGCATGCGCAGGAACCAAAATCTTGCGAGATGCATGGGTGCATGAGATTTCAGCATGCGCGGAAGCCGAAAATTGCAAAAACTCACATGCCCATGTGTCCTCTTGCGAGATTTTCCTTCCTACGCATGTGCAAATGTCAAATCTCACTCCAACGCGGGCGCAGCTCCATTTTTGCTACCAGAATGCCGTCTCCCTTCTCCCCCCCCCAATTCCGGAAGCAACCCGATACTGAGTTCACCTCCTGGCAACCTCATGGACACATTAATTTCCTAGTGGTGCCCAATCCAGGTCTGATCTGAGTTAGCTTCTGACCCCACATAAAATCCATGTTGCTGTCTCTGAAATGCTGATAGAAGAATGCAACTACAGTACAGTAGTACCTCTAGATACGAGCTGCCCCACACGCGGAGTATTCCAAGTTACGAGCCACAACGCGAGCGAAATTTCTGTTCGACACCCGAGCTCAAATTCGGGATACGAGCTGAGCTTCCACTAGGTGGCGCAAGAATCCTTGCTTCTGCTTATCTCGGCGCCAAAAACAAAGTCTAAAGGCATTCGTTCAAGATGCGAGTTGATCGACTTACGAGCTCAGGTCTGGAACGAATTAAACTCGTATCTAGAGGTACTACTGTATATAAAATACAGATAGTCCTATGCTTACGACCACAATTGACCCCAAAATTTCCATCACTAAACAATATAGTAGTTGAATGCGTTTTGCCCCATCCTACAACTTCTACAACAACTTTCTTGCCACAGTTATTAAGTGAATTCCTGCAGTTGTTTATGCGGAAGCAAAAAAAGCTATGAAAATCGCCCAAATCTCGCTTGTGTGTGGACACAAAGCCGAAAATCGCTGGTTGCACGCGTGCATGGCCACCAACCTACCAAAGCCATGTGCCTGGCGCACCGGCTACTGCCCATCACTGGGTAGAATCCACTACTAGTTAGACACCAGGGGTTTATGTAACTAACTGAATAATTGTAGCATTGGCCAGATTTGTGTCACTATTTAGGTTTTGTTTGTTTTTTGACAAGGAATCTCCAGTCTATTTGTCCAATAAACAATGATGTTTATTACTTTGCTGTGAATGTTCTAAATTGAATGCAAGAGGGTGGGCGTATTTTATTTTTTTCTCTTTTCCTCCAGGGAGTATGGGAAGGGGCGATGTTTATTTCTGTACAAAAACCCCTTTTTTCAAAATTATATATAAATATATATAAATAGATGTACAGTATGTTTTTGTCTTGTGGTATTAAGTGTTCTTGCTGAACGTTCCTGCTTCTTTTTTTTCCTTTTTTTTTTAGCCACTGTGGATTCCACATCCTTAAATTATTAATTTATTCCATGTTAGCCGCAGTTGGAAAGACGACGATCAATCGTCCTGCAAAATCGAAGTTGCGCTTAACTTAGTGCTTACTTTAACCACTTGCTGTTAATAAAATGTGATATACGGCTTAAAAAAGAAATGTACGACTTCACTCTCTGTGTGTTTAATCGCCACAATTAGGAGAATAACCGCTCCGGGAATGGGTTGGCTCTAATCCTTGGTAAGCAATAATTGGGTGAAACAACTTTTTCATATTTGCGCTGAGATAGAGTGGTAGCTCTACTTAAGAACTTAATTCGTTCCATGACCAGGTTCTTAAGTAGAAAAGTTTGTAAGAAGAAGCAATTTTCCCCATAGGAATCAATGTAAAAGCAAATAATCTGTGCAATTGGGGAAACCACAGGGAGTGTGGAGGCCGTTTCCTCCCAGGAGATTCCTAGAGAGGCCCCATGGAGGCTTCTTCACGCCTTTTCTGGCCCTGCTTCCTCCCAGGAGATTCCTAGAGAGGCCCCACAGAGGCTTCTGCCTGCCTTTTCCGTCCGTTTCCTCCCAGGAGATTCCTAGAGAGGCCCCACGGAGGCTTCTCCCTGCCTTTTCCAGTTACAGTTTCAGAGGCTCGGGTTTGTAAGTGGAAAATGGTTCTTGAGAAGAGGCAAAAAAATCTTATCTAGAAAAGTTTGTAAGTAGAGGCGTTCTTAGGTAGAGGTACCACTATATTATGAACACCCTGTAAGAGCAATAGCAAGAGCACTTAGATTTATATACCGCTTCACAGTGTTTTACAGCCCTCTCTAAGCGGTTTACAGAGTCAGTCTATTGGCCCCAACAATCTGGGTCCTCATTTTACCCCCCTCGGAAGGATGGAAGGCTGAGTCCACCCTGAGCCTACTGAGATTCGATCTGCCAAACTGCTGGCAGCCGGTGATCAGCAGACGTAGCTGATCACCGGCTGCATCTGCATCTAGCTACTGCAGATGGTGAAATACCAGGTAGTCCTCGATTTACGATCACAATGGAGGCCAAAATTGAGACGTTTGTTAAGTGAGTTTTTCCCATTCTTACAACTTTTCCGGCCGCCTGCGTTAAGTGAATTGTTGCAGTTGTTAAATTTGTCTCCTGGTTGTTAGGTGAATCTGTACGGCCACAATTGACAACTGTTTCGCTTAGAAACATAAATGTTGGGCTCAATTGTAGTCCTAAGTGAAGGACTGCCTCTATATATTTCTCTAGTAGCAGTGAGTTCTGTGGGAAAGATCCTAACAGGTGACGAAGCCAGGTTAGATACTTGAGAAAGATTTATCAGATTTATGTTCTTTAATATCTGGTTCAGAGAAGGAAAAGAAGAGACCAATGAAGTAAATTAATTTATCACAGTACGATTAAATATTGCAGTGGCCTAGAGGTGGCGCTCTCGCCTCACAATCACCTTACAATCACCTCACAATCACCTCACCAGTCCCTCAGGAGTTGAGCGGCATTCAAATTGAAATTGAAATTCAAATATAAATAAATAAATAAATAATAATTAATAATTAATAAAATAAATATAATAAATAAATGAATAAGATAATCAGGAGGCTGTAAGTTCAATCCTAAGTAGAGGCAGATATTTCTGTCTCTGGGCACCTTGAGAATATATCTGCTGAACAAAACTCCACATTGGTGACTGGAATGGCATCTGGCCATTAAAACCCTCCGTTAGCTCCATTCTATTGCCTGGACTACACCCCGCATGGGATTATGGGGTCATTTTTTATCCCAGGAGGCTTCAGGGAGGCCTGCTAGACCCAAAACTGGGTGGGGTGGGGTCACACGTGTAGAGGGGCAGGCGGTGGCAGTTAGGGGTGGTGTCAAACTCACATTGCATTTATGGGTGCGTGCTTTTGGCACGCGACTAGCAAAAGGTTAGCCATCGCTGCCCTACACTATTTCAGACAGGGAGTTGTCCAGGTTAAAAATCTCCAGCGATGGAACACGCACAACTTCTGAACACAGTCATCCCACTGAGCAATTGTTCTCACTGCAAGGAAATTTCTCCTTAATTCTTTAAACAGAGAGAGGAAAAATTCAGAGAGGCTTTGAGGGTGTTGTTATGCATATATAACTAGAATCTTTGCTAAGCTTTCTTCTTAAGCAAATACTTCACCAGAAGAGCCCTTCACTCCACCACTCGAAACAGAATACCCTATGAAACTAGACTTACAATCCTTGGTCTAGAAAGCTTAGAACTACGACGCCTTAAACACGATCTAAATATTGCCCACAAGATCATATGCTGCAACATCCTGCCTGTCAACAACTACTTCAGCTTCAACCACAACAACACAAGAGCATGCAACAGGTTCAAACTTAATATCAACCGCTCCAAACTTGACTGTAAAAAATATGACTTTAGCAATTGAGTTGTTGAAGCGTGGAACTCATTATGTACCAGACTCCGTGGTGTTAACCCCCAACCCCCAACATTTTTCCCTTAGACTATCCACGGTTGACCCCTCCAGATTCCTTAGAGGTCAGTAAGGGGCAAGCATAAGTGCACTCGTGTGCCTTCCGTCCCCTGTCCAATTGTCTCTCCTATATTTTATATATCTTTTCTCTCATCCATATATCCTTTCTCTACTCTTCATTGATGTATTCTATTCTCATCTCTCCTTCTGTCCCTTCCCTGATATTTACTACTACACGTTTTTATTCTCCTTAACTTTCAATTTGTATTGGACAAAATAAATAAATAAATAAAAATAAATAAATAAATCTACCTCACAGGGCTGACATTCTTTTCCTTGGAAAACAATTAACAGCATAACAGAGTTGGAAGGGACCTTGGAGGACTTGTAGTCCACCTCCCCAGTCCCCATCCATTCAAACAGGAGACTGTTATCCAATCCATTAAAAACCTCCAGTGGTGGAGTTTTCACAACTTCTGGCGGGAAGCCATTCCACGGAATCATTGTACACAGGAAGGGGTCCCAACTTACCGCTGCTACCAGTGCTGATGCACGCGTAGCTCCAGGTGACTGGCAGGTGTGCGTGCGCGCATCGGAGAGAGATTTGGTTTTTGCACATGCGCAGGAAGCAAATTTTGCGAGAAGACACGCAGGCGCGCAAGATTTTGGCATAAGGAGCCAAATCTTGCTCTGACTCACCCGCCTGCCCACTGGTCACCTGGATCTGCGGGCGCAATTCCATTCCCACTACTGGTGCGGTGTGTGTGTGTCCCGTTTTGATAGGAACCCAATACTGGTTGTACAACCAGATTGATTGATTGATTGATTTAATTTTTTTATGCCGCCCTTCTCCTTAGACTCAGGGCGGCTTACAACACGTTAGCAGTAGCACTTTTTAACAGAGTCGTCCTATTGCCCCCCAACAATCCGGGTTCTCATTTTACCCCAAAGTCTTTCTTCTTTTTTCTTCTTTGGCATCGGACCAGAATACCTCCGAGACCGCCTTCTGCCGCATGAATCCCAGTGACCAGTTAGGTCCCACAGAGTTGGCCTTCTCCGGGTCCTGTCGACTAAACAATGTCATTTGGCAGGACCCAGGAGAAGAGCCTTCTATGTGGTGGCCCCGACCCTCTGGAACCAGCTCCCCCTGGAGATTAGAACTGCCCCCACCCTCCTTGCCTTTCGTAAAGTTCTTAAGACCCATCTCTGCCGTCAGGCATGGGGGAACTGAGACATCTCCCCCGGGCCTATACAGTTTATGCATGGTATGTTTTGTGTATATGTTTGCTTTTAATAATGGGGTTTTTAGTGTTTTTTAAATTATTAGATTTGTTCTTACATTGTTCTTGTTATTGTTGTGAGCCGCCCCGAGTCTACGGAGAGGGGCGGCATACAAATCTATTAAATAAATAAATAAATTTTGACATTTCTTTGCACTTTGCATTAAAATTTGGGTCCAGAGTCAACACTCCCTGCACACGCAAAGAATTTACCAACTTAAAACAGACCTGAGTATTTTTATGGCCCTCGGGCCACATCTGGCCCGTATGGATTGTTTTTATTTTGAAGGCAACTATTTTTGTTTTCAATTGAAAAGAATCCTAACAGAATACCAGGGTTGGAAGGGACTTTAAGAGTTCTTCTGGTCCAACCCTCTGCTCAAGCAGGAGACTCTGTACTATTTTAGACAAATGTTTGTCCGGTTTCTTGTTAAAAACCTCCACAACTTCTGAAGGCAGGCCACTGATTAATTGTTCTCACTAACCATGCTTTTAAAACATCCTGGTTTAGGATGAGGAAACACACATACCGTATTTTTCGGAGTATAAGACGCACCTTAACACACACACACCAAAGATGGTGGAAAAATCGGTGTGTCTTATACACCGAATTCAGTCCTTTTTGCTGCCCCAAAATGAGGTCCTCACGTCCCATTTTTGGACAGAGGATCTGGGAAGCCTGCAGAGAGCTTCTGGGTACCGGGGAATGGTAAAATCAGCCCCGTTTTTGTGAATTTCTTTCGCAAAAATTGGGTGGGCAAAGGGTCTGGGGAGATCCTGGGGACTATGTGAAGGCAAAAATGCTTCCATTTTTGTGGGAAAAAAAGGGGCAAAAAATGGCATTTTTGTCATCCCCCAGCACCCAAGAGATCCCTGCAGATTTCCCAGACCCCCTCTGTCTCCCCAATTTTTGTGAAAAAACGGGTGAAAAACAGCTTGTTTTTCACAAAAATTGAGCTGTTTTTGTCTTCTAATTATCCCATGTAGCACAACTGCAGGAGGAATTTTGGGAGTTGAAACCCACTAGCCTTAAAGCTGTCAAGTTTGAAGTTTGTAAGAAGTGTACATGGTTGTAAAAAGTATTCTGCTACACTGGTATTTTATTAAAGGATATATTACTACACCATTTGGTTCAGAATACTTTTTTCCTTATTTTCCGCCTCTAAAATCTAGGTGTGTCATATACTCTGAAAAATACGGTATATGTAGACTACTGCATATAGAATGCATCACCATTTCTTTGCCTACCCTCCCTTTTGTAAAGAACCGAGTTTCCCTAATTTTAACTTAGTCCATATTTTTTTGGAGCATAAGACACACACCCCCAAAAAAAGAAAGTGGAAATGTTGGTGCGCCTTACAAACCAAATACAGTGTTCCCTCGATTTTTGTGGGTTCGAACTTCACGAAACGTCTATACCACGGTTTTTCAAAAATATTAATTAAAAAATACTTTGCGGTTTTTCCCCCTATACCATGGTTCTTCCGGCCCGATGACGTCATACGTCATCGCCAAAATTTCATTTGCCTTTAATAAATATTTTTAATAAATATTTTTTAAAATAAACTTTAATAAATAAACATGGTGAGTAATAATCTGAATGGTTGCTAAGGGAATGGGAAATGGTAATTTAGGGGTTTAAAGTGTTAAGGGAAGGCTTGTGACACTGTTCATAGCCAAAAATAGTGTATTTACTTCCGCATCTCTACTTCGCGGAAATTCGACTTTCGCGGGGGGGGGGGGGGGCTTGGAACGCATCCACCGAAAAAATTGAGGGAACACTGTACAGCCCTTTCTGGCCTCTAAAAACCCCACCCCATGCGTCCTGTTTTTTGCAAAAAAATGGGACACACAGAGGGTTTGGGAGGCCTGCAAAGTGCCCCTGCGGCTACGGAGGGCAAAAATGCGACATTTGGAGGTGAAAAATGAGCCCGCTTTACATGAAAAATGGGCTGTGCAAAGGGTTTGGGACACCCGTAGAGTGTTCCTGGAGGTTAAGGAGGGCAACAACTTTTTTTTTGTTTGTTTACCTGTTCAAAATCTTGGTGCGTTTTATACTCTGGTGTGTTTTATAGTCCCATAAATACGGTATACCTTGCAAACCACAGTTTATGACTTGGTGCAGTGTTTATCAACTTCAGCAAAATAACAGAGTTGGGAGTGGGCCTTGGAGGTTGTTAGATTTAGATTTAGAATACTAGAGTTGGAAGGGACCTTGTAGGTCTAGTCCAACCCCCACCCCACCCACCCCGTTCAAGCAGGAGGAGACCATATGCCTTTCCAGACCAATGGATGTCCCGTCTCTTCTTAAAAACCTTCAGTGATGGAGCAGAACTTCTGAAGGAGCAAAACTTCTGTTCCACTGGTAATTGTTCTCAGACGGGAAATGTCTCCTGAGTTCTAAGTTGCTTCTTTCCTTGATTAGTTTCCATCCATTGCTTCTTGTCCTGCCCTCAGGCGCTTTGGAGAATAGCATTTATGTAGGTCCGCGCCTAAACACCTTCACCACCCTACGGGTTCAGCTCCCCTCAAGTCCCGGTTTGTCAGGTGGCCCTTGAGACAATGAATCGCCCAACCCTACGTGAAGGAGGTCACAACGAACATCGCCCTTCAGTGGTGGACGCTTCGTTAAGATGGCCGCTTTGTAGGCCTCAAAAGTTGAAGTCGCAGCAGCGTCTTCCCCCTACTTTCAGGAAGTGCACTTTGATGACCGGTGGAGGTCTCCGTAGGCATGGTTGCGCCAGAAAACATCATTTTCCATGGTTTCGGGGGAGAATAAACCATAATCATTCTCCCCCTACAATCCTGGTTAGATGTCCAAGATCACAAGGTGAAGGAATCCCATTGAAGGATTAACCAACTGCTTTGGACACAAGAGCTAAAATTAAATTAAAAAAAATAAATTAAATTAAAAGACCAGCCCATGGAAGGACCCCGATCCGCCTCCACTGGGATCGTGGCTGCAACCCCCTGAGGCGCCTTCGTCATCCTCGTGGTCATCTCTGTCGAGATCTTTCCACCAAACGGAAGATTTGGGCAAAGCTGATATGTAAGCCTTTCTACTTCTGGCTTGCTTTTCTTGTTCCTGAGGATGAAAAAAAGAAAAATGAATATGATGGATGAAAATAAAGTGGAAAAACTGATGGGAAGGTGGGATAGTGTCAGAGGTTTTATGGCTAGTAGAATTCGAGACTGAGCCATAAAGAACAAATTGGAATCACTCTACATTTTGTAGACTAGAGTGCCTTCCGACCCCTGTCCTATTCTCTCTCCTATATCCCATATATCTTCTCTTCTATCCCTATATCTTCCTTCTATTCTCTCATTGATTATTTTATCCTATACTCTCTCTTCTATTCTTTCTCTAATTCTGTTACCTTCATTGTGTATTATTGTGTATTGGACAAAATAGATAGAGAGAGAGAGAGAGAGAGAGAGATAAGATAGAGAGAGAGAGAGAGAGATAAGATAGAGAGAGAGAGAGAGAGATAAGATAGAGAGAGAGAGAGAGAGAGAGATAAGATAGATAGATAGATAGAGAGAGAGAGAGAGAGAGATATTAGATAGAGAGAGAGAGAGAGAGATAAGATAGATGGAGAGAGAGAGAGATAAGATAGAGAGAGAGAGAGAGAAAGAGAGAGATTAGATAGATAGATGATAGATAGATAGATAGATAGATAGATAGATAGATAGATAGATAGTTTTTTCTTTTGAAGACGTTTTGCTTCTCAACCAAGAAATTTCTTAAGCTGATTGGCAGAAAGGTCAGAGGGACGCCCCCACTGTAAACGCCTGATTGGTCAGATTGTAAAAATATGTTCCAAGGCGCCAGAATAGAAGCTTTAGTTCCTAACACTAACATAGGAAATTGGTCTTTTCTGATGGTCTTTAGGTGACCCCTGTGAAATGGTCCTTTGACCCCCAAAGAGGTCCTGACCCCCAGGTTGAGAACCACTGCTCTAAAAAGATGCAAATGACCACCTTTCTGCAAGGAATATCAATCTTTCCATTCCCCACCGTTCAGTCAGAACTGAAGAAGCTTCTTGGATGAGAAGCGAAACGTCTTCAAAAGAAAAAAACAAGAAAGTCCAGTGGCCTGTCTTGAAAAAAGCACCTTTGAGACAACCAGGACCTGAGAGGGGGAACAAAACAAAATAAATATTGAGTTGACGGAAGTGGGAAACCATGTTACCTGCAAGAATAAGATGTTATCTTTTGCAATGGCGTCCATCAAGTTTTTATCCGGAGAATGTAAGCTTCCGTTTGTCCAGCCAGGCTCTGGACAGGCTCCGTTCGAGCCCTGTTTTGCTCTCTGTCTGTAGAACAGCAGATAAGCCGTGTCCTTCGGCAAGAAAGAGGTCACGTTGCTCACCGATTCAAAAGATGAGAAGAAGACCCTGGTGTCGTTAAAGATGTACCACTGGATCTCGACGTCCGTAGACTTCGCGGAGGCCGTGTCCCAAGCGTTGTCTTTACAAAGTCCCTCCGCGGCCGGATCCTCACATTCCCTGGCATAGCAGTAATAATGGCCGCTTTCCGAGGAGACCCCAGAATGGACCACCACACTACAGAGGTCGTACACCAGCGAAGCGAAGTCCTTGCAGGACGAAGCCCGCCCTGAGGCCCTCGTTTGGTCCGAAGACCCCAGGACTGGCAGTTTCAGGATCAACGGGACCGAGACGTTGTCGAGGATCTTCTTCCTTCTCATCGTCCCTAGGTCAAAGGAGAACCTCAACAGGGTGAGGATGAGGTAGTGAGGTCCCTCTGTCAGCTCGGTTAACTTCTCGGCATCTTGAAGGGAGGCACAGTTCTCACAGTGGTACCTTATAAGAAAAATTCCGAAATGGACAAACTGACGATGGAATTAAGGGGCCAAAAAGATTCTGAGTATTATGAAATATGGGCACAATGGCACAGGTGGATTGAGTTAAGAAATAGAAATAAAAAAGATCACAAAAGATTCATAAAGATCAGTAAAATATAGAATATAAATATGTAAATATAAATGATTTGAATAGGGATTTTGTGATTGTATGAAATAATACGAATATTACTCTAATTAATTAGTACGTATACAGTAATCCCTCGTTTTTCGCGGGGATGCGTTCCAAGACCACCCGTGAAAAACGAATTTCTGTGAAGTAGAGGAAATATAGTTTTTTATGTATTTAACGGACTTTTAAAGCCCACCCTTTGCAATAAACTGTCATTCTATAATGTTTCTCAGCTGGAACTACATGTGATATCCTACCAGTTTCTTTAATAGAGTAGAGTAGTACTGTAGAAGAATATTGTGAAGTTTTAATGGATTTAAAATTTTCAATGGATTTAATGGATTTAAGCCTCCTTTGAAAACCCGCGAAGTAGCGAATCCACAAAAGATGAACCGCGAAGTAGCGAGGGATTACTGTATTATCATAGGATTTAATGAAATATCTGATGTAGCAATGCAGAAATACTGAATGCTGATGTTATAATTTCTTTTGTTGTTGTTGTTGATTTTGTTTTTTGTTTGTTTACATAGAAACATAGAAGACTGACGGCAGAAAAAGACCTCATGATCCATCTAGTCTGCCCTTTATACTATTTCCTGTATTTTATCTTAGGGTGGATATATGTTTATCCCAGGCATGTTTAAATTCAGTTACTGTGGATTTACCAACCATGTCTGCTGGAAGTTTGTTCCAAGGATCTACTACTCTTTCAGTAAAATAATATATTCTCATGTTGCTTTTGATCTTTCCCCCAACTAACTTCAGATTGTGTCCCCTTGTTCTTGTGTTCACTTTCCTATTAAAAACACTTCCTTCCTAGACCTTATTTAACCCTTTAACAAATTTATTGTTTGTTTTTATTATTTATTTAGTTTATTTTTAGTTTATTTTCGTTGTTGTTATTTATTTGTCTGTTTCAAAATATATTTGAAAACCAATAAAAAAAATTAAAAAATAAAAATAAAAATCATAAGGTCCTGTATCTTAATAGCCTCGAAGAACCCTGTTTCTGTAAAAAAAAACGAGAGCCCTGTTCCTATAAGAGATCTGCTCCTCTACAAATATGGGAATTTATCAAATGACCTTTAGAAAGAATGAACAGGAGATGTGGAAATTATGTGGTAACTGTAGGACCAATAAAGGTATGAATATCTTTAATAATAATAATAATAATAATAATAATAATAATAATAATAATAATAATAAATATGTATATAAATAATTAGAAATTAGTAGTTATATTTTGGCAGGGGAAAAGACATAGCGTTGGTTTGCCTTTGTACAGTTTAACAAATGTCTCGTAAAAAGACTCTTTCTTTCTTTCTTTCTTTCTTTCTTTCTTTCTTTCTTTATTTATTTCTTTATTTATTTATTTATTTATTTATTTATTTATTTATTATTGGATTTGTATGCCGCCCCTCTCCGTGGACTCGGGGCGGCTAACAACAGTGATAAAAACATAATGTAAAAATCCAATAATAAAACAGCTAAAACCCTTGTTATAAAAACAATCATACATACAAACATACCATGCATAAATTGTACAAGCCTAGGGGGAAAGATTATCTTAGTCCCCCCATGCCTGACGGCAGAGGTGGGTTTTGAGGAGCTTACGAAAGGCAAGGAGGGTGGGGGCTATTCTAATCTCTGGGGGGAGTTGGTTCCAGAGGGCCGGGCCGCCACAGAGAAGGCTCTTCCCCTGGGCCCCGCCAACCGACATTGTTTAGTTGACGGGACCCGGAGAAGGCCAAATCTGTGGGACCTAACTGGTCGCTGGGATTCATGCGGCAGAAGGCGGTCCCTGAGATAATCTGGCCCGGTGCCATGAAGGGCTTTATAGGTCATAACCAACACTTTGAATTGTGACTGGAAACTGATCGGCAACCAATGCAGACTGCGGAGTGTTGGTGTGACATGAGCATATTTGGGAAAACCCATGATTGCTCTCGCAGCTGCATTCTGCACGATCTGAAGTTTCCGAACACTTGTTCTATTTGAAACCTGTGTGTGTGAGTTTTCATTTTGGGCTAATTACTGGACGTGCAAGACAGAACAGTCTGCTGAATTTTTTCTTACATACCTGTTCTCGGCGGTGAGCATCTCAGGTGATAAGAAATAATTGATCAAATCTGGAACAGATCTGGAGGCCCGACAACCAGAAATTTGCTTGGGTAAAACCAGGTTAGATTCTTTGATGGACTTCACTTCAACGACGTCTTGTTCCGACGTTGACAGGAGACAGGCCTCTTCGAATCTGGACCCAACCGCTTCCGTAGAAGGATTCTCCTCAGGGGCCTTCAAGATCCCTAGCTTAGCTGGCAAATCCTTTAGCTTGCTTTGGGTCGGGATCCTTGACCGAAAGATCTCAGGACATGTTTCTTCTCTGGACCCAATCAATGCACTGCTGATAAGTCCAGACTGATGGTCTTCAGCTGGTGGAAAAGCCAAGGAAAGATCTGTGAAGGCTTCTTCTCGGGAGGAGACCTGTAGGCACTTCAGACAACGGATCTTGGTCTTAATTTTGCCGCCAAACATTTCTTCTACCAGGGTTTTGCTGGTGGAGGGGTGTCGGTCCACAGAAGATACCAAGGAACATGCCTTGAGTTTCTGACAGATCCTTTTACCCGTTCTCTCTTCCTCGTGAAGACTTTGGGGGAAGAGATATTAAAATATAGAAACTCTCTTATTACATAAGTTCTACAGAATGTTTTTTTATAATGGAAGAAAATAAGCCTCCGTTGAATGATTAATAGAAAAAGAAAAAGAAAACTTTTATATATGTTTTACTTTAAGCATGTGTAAGAAACATGATAAATGATATAGAAAGTTCCTAAGAAAGATGATGAAATAACAGAAAAACAAGTCCATATTTGGGGAATCAGACAGAGGAGGCTGGTATCATATCAAACACTATATATATGCAGATCATTTATACTTCAGGTGTCATGGTAACAGCTAGCCTGTTCTGTGGTCCCTTTCATGCATAATCAGTTTTAGAAACATAGAAACATAGAAGTCTGACGGCAAAAAAAGACCTCATGGTCCATCTAGTCTGCCCTTATACTATTTCCTGTATTTTATCTTACAATGGATATATGTTTATCCCAGGCATGTTTCAATTCAGTTACTGTGGATTCACCAACCACGTCTGCTGGAAGTTTGTTCCAAGGATCTACTACTCTTTCAGTGAAATAATATTTTCTCACGTTGCTTTTGATCTTTCCCCCAACTAACTTCAGATTGTGTCCCCTTGTTCTTGTGTTCACTTTCCTATTACAAACACTTCCCTCCTGAATCCTTTAACATATTTAAATGTTTCAATCATGTCCCCCCTTTTCCTTCTGTCCTCCAGACTCTACAGATTGAGTTCATTAAGTCTTTCCTGATACATTTTATGCTTAAGACCTTCCACCATTCTTGTAGCCCGTCTTTGGACCCGTTCAATTTTGTCAATATCTTTCTGTAGGTGAGGTCTCCAGAAGTGAACACATGTGGTCTCACCAGCGCTCTATATAAGGGAATCACAATCTCCCTCTTCCTGCTTGTTATACCTCTAGCTATGCAGCCAAGCATCCTACTTGCTTTTCCTACCACCTGACCACACTGCTCACCCATTTTGAGACTGTCAGAAATCACTACCCCAAAATCCTTCTCTTCTGAAGTTTTTGCTAACACAGAACTGCCAATACAATACTCAGATTGAGGATTCCTTTTCCCCAAGTGCATTATTTTACATTTGGAAACATTAAACTGCAGTATTTTATATATTGTTTGTATTGTGTACTACTAATACTTAACAATAAAGCATTTTTTATTGTAAAGAGCTCTGGGGATTTTTCTTACAGCATGGTTTTAGTGTTTGTACTTATGTATTGTTTTTTATTCTATGTTGGAGAAAAATAAAATTTCTATTTGGGAAAATATATAGAGAGAAACTCTCCTTCTATATATAGAAACTCTCCTTTTAAAACCAGAATTTTTAAATCTACAAAAAAAACCTATAGCATGTTGCATTTATGAAATCAATGAACTGTTACAGAGAAAACATTTTTTAAAATTTTTGCATGCAATTGAAGTCTCCCCCAAAAAAGATGGGTTGAGAAGCTCAATAAATCATGTGCTGGCAAGTGTCGCACACTGGCGGTTGTGATGTATATTTTGAGTGACAGGGAGCTGCAGCAGAGGGATGAAAGAGTCACATCTGGGTTGCAGACCCCTGGCTTAAACCATTGTTTTTCAGTGGTGGCCATTTTAAGATGGGTGGATTTCAACTCCCGGAATTCCCCAGCCAGCTATGAAGTCCACCCATCTTAAAAGTGGTTAAGGCTGAAAAACACTGCTTTTAAGTACTGTAATACAAATCCCATTTTCTCAAACCATCCACAATCTACTTTACCGATCGAGCAGGTATTTCAGATATTCTGAGCAATCTTGCTGGGCACCTCGGGTGAACCAGGGGGGCCACGAAGCCAAAAGGAAGTTTTCAGGAGAAATTGCCGGCCGCTTACAGAGGTATTGGAAAGGGAAGAAAGCAGAGAGAAAAGAAACCATCAACAGCGTTTTGGTACCTGCAGTTCAGATATTAGGCTGTGCTATTTTATCTGGGGTTTTTTCCATTAAAGTTACTGGAATTGATTTTTCTTCTTTGCCTGCTAAACGTATACACTAGTTGATTTTATTGTAAGTTGGGTCTGATCACCAGGAGACTGTGAGTTCTAGTGCCACCTTAGCCATGAAAGCCAGCTGGGTGACTTTGGGCCGATCGCCAGGAGACTGTGAGTTCTAGTGCCACCTTAGCCATGAAAGCCAGCTGGGTGACTTTGGGCCGATCGCCAGGAGACTGTGAGTTCTAGTGCCACCTTAGCCAAGAAAGCCAGATGGGTGACTTTGGGCCGATCACCAGGAGACTGTGAGTTCTAGTGCCACCTTAGCCATGAAAGCCAGCTGGGTGACTTTGTGCCGATCGCCAGGAGACTGTGAGTTCTAGTGCCACCTTAGCCAAGAAAGCCAGCTGGGTGAGTTTGGGCCAATCACCAGGAGACTGTGAGTTCTAGTGCCACCTTAGCCAAGAAAGCCAGCTGGGTGGGTTTGGGTCGATCACCAGGAGACTGTGAGTTCTAATCCTGCCTCAGGCATGCTGACTGGGGAAATCTGGGACTTGAAGGCTGCGACGCACATCCCTAATCTCTCACGCATCATTAAAATAAACATGGATCTTAAAGCCCCCCAAAGCAATTAACTCTACAATTAAGAAAAATGTTCCATTAAGTACCTGGCTGTGCTCTAAGAAAGCGAAGAGCCATTGCAATTTGGCCATCAGAGGTTGGGAGTTGTTCTCGGCTAAATTCAACACCGTCCGCCTGAAACTGAAAAGGAAAAGATTTTCCCCCTTAAACTTAAAAAAGGGAAGCTTGTCACAAAATCCCACCCTCCGTTTAATCCAGGGGTTGGCAAAGATGGCTCTTGTATGACTTGTGGACTTCAGCTCCCAGAATTCCTGAGCCAACCATGCTAGCTGAGGAATTCTGGGAGTTGAAGTCCACATGTCATAGAAGAGCCAAATTTGCCAACCCCTGGTTTAATCCATTTACTTAAGCCCAGATCCCAGCTGAATGCCACCGGAAGGCCAGAAGTGTGCCAAAAGGGTGGGTGTGGGTGTGCTAGCAGGCCCTCCCTCCCACGCATGCGCAACCCCACCACCGCTACCCCTATGCATGCCCCCAATCCCCCCCATCCCCGTGAATATGCACAGGCCTCACGGAAGCCTAGCATGTTGAAAAAACAGCCAAACGGGCAAACCGGAAGTTCGGGAAAACAGTTGTGCTGTTTTTTGCACTCCGGAAGGTTCAGGGAAGCTTCCTGAAGCCCCAGGGTGCAAAAAAGAACACAACGGGCAAACTGGAAGTCCATTTTCTGAACTTCCGGTTTGCCCGTTGGGCAGTTTTTCGCATTCTGGAGCTACAGGGAACCTTCTTTGAAGTGTTCGGAGAGCAAAACGGCCTTCCCCAAGGCCAAAAAACCAGCTGCGGAGCTGACATAGGGCAACATCTTGCGTGCCCTCCGATCAGGGGTGGGTAGCAGGCTGGATGGGGTGGAACACAGTTCCACCGGCAGAAATGAAGCTATATGCCCAGCTCCTGCTGACCATCCCACCCTCCCATCCTTCTCCGCTGCCTTGGAAAGCGGCAGGGAAAACTGCACTGGCAGGAGCTGCAGGGGGCCCATTTTCTCCCACCCCCCTCTTTTCTCAACAGATGATTGGCACCTGTTCGCCTAGCTACCTTGCCTGAGGCAGGGGGCGACCCAGGAGGGAGAGTGCGGGAAATGTGAAGCAGATTGTCACCCCAGAGAGCGACATTGGTGAGGTTGTAAGTCAAGGACTTAACAGTTCACTTGAACGATGATGATCGTTCAAGCCACTCCCACCTGGTCACATGACCATCAAACCACACCCACAAAATAAGCCACACTCACAGTGTGGCAGTAAAAATTTTGGCTGCCCATTACTGCCTCTGATATGTGAGTTCAAACTCACAGAAACTGTGGTTGGAGTTAGTTACTGGCTGTTTAAACTCACAGAAGCTCCAACAACTGCTTCCTGTAGGGGCCCTAAGGTAGCCTGGCCGGGCAGGTGAGGAGTGGCTGGGAGGGGAGAGGCAAGTATAGGCCCATGAGACACCCCTCAATGTGAGTGACATTGAATTGGCCACGCCCACCCAGTCACATGGCTACATAGCCACGCCCACCCAGCCAGTCATTAGGCAGATCATATTAACGGAGCGCGTGATTTAACATTATGGATTTAGTGGTCCCTGAGGTCTGAAAGGTTGGGGACTCCTTGGTCTACAGGATCAAAATCAAGAGGCTTGGCAACTGATCTGTAACAATGACAGGCCACTTTAAGACTTGTGGACTTCAATTCCCAGAGTTCCTTAGCCAGCCATGAATGATAAAGTTGGAAGAGGCCAGAAGGGTCATTTAAGTCAGGGGTCCCCAACCTTGGCCACTTTAAGACTTGTGGACTTCAACTCCCAGAGTTCCCCAGCCAGCCATGAATGATAGAGTTGGAAGAGGCCAGAAGGGTCATTTAAATCAGGGGTCTCCAACCATGGCCACTTTAAGATTTGTGGACTTCAACTCCCAGAGTTCCCCAGCCAGCCATGAATGATAGAGTTGGAAGAGGCCAGAAGGGTCATTTATGTCAGGGATCCCCAACCTTGGCCACTTTAAGACTTATGGACTTCAACTCCCAGAGTTCCTCAGCCAGCCATGAATGATAAAGTTGGAAGAGGCCAGAAGGGTCATTTAAGTCAGGGGTCTCCAACCATGGCCACTTTAAGACTTGTGGACTTCAACTCCCAGAGTTCCCCAGCCAGCCATGAATGATAGAGTTGGAAGAGGCCAGAAGGGTCATTTAAATCAGGGGTCTCCAACCATGGCCACTTTAAGATTTGTGGACTTCAACTCCCAGAGTTCCCCAGCCAGCCATGAATGATAGAGTTGGAAGAGGCCAGAAGGGTCATTTATGTCAGGGATCCTCAACCTTGGCCACTTTAAGACTTATGGACTTCAACTCCCAGAGTTCCTCAGCCAGCCATGAATGATACAGTTGGAAGAGGCCAGAAGGGTCATTTAAGTCAGGGGTCAGGGCTTTGCTGGCTGAGGAACTCTGGGAGTTGAAGTCCACAAGTCTTAAAGGAGCCAAGGTTAGAGACCCCTGGTTTAGACAGATGGCGAGAGGCCTCATGTGTAAAACCCCTAAAGACAAACACGGAGGGAGGGGAGGCCAAAGCTGGAGAGAGGACTGCCTACTCTGAGGCCATGAAGAGAGCTTGGAGGATGCTGTTCATGTAGCAGGTGTTCCCAAGATTAATTAACCCAATCTTCCCGGTTTCCGATTTGGAGGCCAAGCGAGGGTAGAGGCTAGCCAACTCGTTTTTCTGGGAGGTCCAAGCGTTCTGGCCCAGCAGATGCTTAATGCGATCTTCATTAGGAATTGGGAGAGCCTTCCAAGAAGAGAAGGGGAGAGAAAGGGAGAGGGAGAGTGGTGGGTGGGGCGGGGGAGAGAGGGAGAGAGAAAGGGGAGTGGTAGAGGGTGAGAGGAGAGAGGATGTGTAGGGGAGAGTGGGGAAAGGGAGAGTGGGAGGAGAGAGAGGGAGAAAGGGAGAGTGGTGGGTGGGTGGGAGAGAGAGGGTGGAGAGGATGGGAGAAGGGGCGATAGACAGGGGAGAGGTTGGTGGGAGGGTGGGAGAAGGTGGGAGAAGGGCAGAGGAGACCGTGGGTTGCATGAGAGGGGGAAAGGGAGAGGGCGAAAGGGAGAAAGTAAGGGAGATGGTGGGTGGGGAAGAGAGTGAGAGAGGGTGGGAGGAGAAAGAGAGAGAAAGGGAGAGGGCGGGAGGAGAGGGAGAATGGTGAGAGACAGGAGGAAAGGGAGAGAGTGGAAGGAGAGGGAGAGAGGGAATGGTGGGTGGGTGGGGGGAGAGAGGGAGAGAGTGGCAGGAGAAGGAGAGAGAAAGGGGAGAATGGTGAGTGGGTAGGAGAGAAAGAAAGGGGAAGGGAGAGAGAAAAGGGGAGAGGGGGAAACAGAGAGAGAATTAGCAGACCATTGTTTTCTATGGTCATTTTATCAGACCGATGTGCACACTGGCATTACCTGGACAAATGCTGTAAACCTGCATAGCCCATCAGCCCTACAAGGTAGTTCAGACAAAAACCATCATCACGAATGCTGGAGAGTCAATTTGATCTAGTGGTGAAGGCACCAGGCTAGAGACCAGAAGGTGATCAGTTCTAGCCCACCTTAGGCCAGTCATTTTCCTTCGGCCCAGCCCACCTCACAGGGTCGTTGTTGTGCTGGAGAAGTATCATGGCATGCTCACTGCCTTGAGTTATTTGTAAAAATAATAACGGTGGGATACAAATAAATAAACACAAGTTGAAAATAACAAGGAAGGAAGGAAGGAAGGAAGGAGGGAGGGAGGGAGGGAGGGAGGAAACATAGAAGATTGACGACAGAGGAGGACTTCCGGGGGTGGAGCCAGGCTGAAGCGACGTGCAAGTCAGAAGCTCCTGGTTTGTACTCGAGATTTCCCGTTAAAAAACCAATTAGTGGTGTTAATTCTTCTTGGTGGGAAGAATTACAGTGAGGGGAAGCATCCAGCTATTGGGGGGTCCGCAACTCCCCCCCCTAGCGGGTGGGAAACCCCCGTGTTTTGGCGGGGAAAAAAGCCGGGGTTTTGTCCCCAGCCCGAAGGCCTGGCTTGCTAAACTGTCATCAGGAAGCAAAAAAACTGAGCGGCGGCGGCACCAGCGGTTTGAAAAAAAAAAAAATCTTTTTATATATATCTACAACAACATTAATAATACCTACCCAGGAAGATTCAGAGGTGGAAAACAACGATATAGCCTCCTATAATCAAGAAGCGGCGATTGAAGAGAGTGGAGCGCGTTATTGTTTGAGGGAAAAGTAAGTCGTTGATGGTGGGCGGAAGTGGTTGCAGCTGGCTGGAGACCTTATATTGAAGGCCCGGGAGCGGAGAACGGGACGGAGAGCCTAGAAGGACCGGAGCTGTAAGGCCGGCGTGGCGGGAAAGCGCTGCAACGAGTTGGAGTGAGATTCGGGAACGGTTAACGAGAAGGGAGACTTGGAGTGTTGGGGACGCTGTGCTGCTGGATTAAGAAGACTCCTCTACAGCCATCTATCACCCCGAAGGAAACAAACAAGAGACAAGCAAGAACGGCGAGAGGAGTTGCGTGAGTTGCAAGAGGTTTGAGAGCTGAGACAACCACCGTCTACGCTATTTGCCCCTCCTCCCCTCCAGCGAGTCCAGAGAATCAGCCACCATTAAAGAAACTCGGCTGGGAGGCGACAGAGAAGAGGCGGAAGAGGGTGAAGGAGGGCTAAAAGCTAAAAGCTTGTTGCTTCGGTATGGTCTGTGGGGGGTTGTAAAATTCAAGCTGTCTGAAAGAGGGAGAAGAACAGAGAGAAGAGAAGACGTCCCTCTCTTCTGTATGCCTAGTGGGAGAATTGAAATCGTTGTCGACATCGTGTGCTGGTGAAAGTTACTGACTGAACTGCTGACGCCTAATTGAAACCAACGCTGCAAATTTGGAGCCGAGTGAAACGTGTCGTATTTATAATCACTTATGTTACTTATGTTAGCTACTTATATTAGTCACTTATTTTCTTAATACATTAGTATATTTTATTAACATTATTACTACCACTCTTACTATTATCAATATTGACCATTGTAACTGTTAGTTTTGTGTTGTTTTCTTTTCCCACTCTTTCTTTCTTTCGTTTTTTTTTTTTCCTTTTTGCTGATTCATTTTTGCCTGTCTTTCCTCTCTTTTTACATTTCTTTTCTTGTCCTTCCTTATGCCCACGTGCTTTCCCTAATTTAATCTCTCCCCCTCCTCCCCTCCTCCTCCTCTAACTAAGATTAAGAAATCTTATCTCTGTCTTGATTTCCCTCGGTTTAACAGTCCAAAATGATTAACTGTGATTAATTGTGATTAACTGATTATTGGCTTAGGGGTTATACCAAGAACCTTAAATTAATTGATACTTGATAGTTGATATTAAACAATACTACGAAGGATTAATTAATAATTATTATATATAGTGTTTATAACAGTACTTATAGAACGTTGTAAGGTTTTTTAAGACTAAGCTTGAATTAACTTAAGGTAGACCTATACTATTTATAATATTTATAATATTTATATTTATAATATCTATACTATTTATTATCTTTTATTACTAAATCAATTTACACAATCTTGATTACTATTAACATTAATATTAGAGTATAGTTTTTATGAAGGATTAACTATTTATCTTAAACTGTATTTAAACCTTATTTCTATCTAAATTCTACTCATATTCTGATTGAACACTGTTGTAATTGACTAACTGCCAATAAGTGAACAATTAAGTGATAGACATAGGTATAATTAATTAGAAAGTAGAAATCAGAAATTTTGCACTCTGTATTTAACTTCTTTCTACTAATATTGGAGAATTCAGTTGTGTTAGAACGAGCCTAACTATTTCAACCTCCCAAACAAGACTATTCTTGAACTGTGACTTAAATAACATCCCTATCTTTACGACTCAATTGAACACGTGGAAAGGTCACTACTTTGGGATAATTTGGACAATTTGGACAATCTGTCAACTATCCTCGTCTGGTTAGGGAGTATGACAACTAATTTCTCTAAATACCAAAAAAAAGCTACACCAGGAACTCCGACGATGCAAACTGTAAAACCAGTTTCCGGTTCCGGTTAGTTTCCGGTTCCGGTGGGGGAAGGAGGGTGGAATCATAGCTCCACCGGACTACGGCTAAAACATCAGAAATATAGAGAATATAGAAAAAAAAACCCACGTCAAATGAGCAACCTGCTTGGAGGTGAGGTGTCCCTGCTTCCGAAGACCTGAATTCAGCGTTGTTCGCGGCAGGGGTGAGCTGTTTGGCCGCGAAGACGCCCGGAGCCGGATTGACAGAGACGCGGCGGAATGGCGGCTGCTGTTTACAGCTGAGCTGTGTTGTGCTGTCGGGAGGGAGTCGGAGGCGCCGGACAGCCCATTTACAGCTCGTTTGCAGCCCGGTGGCTTGGAGGGTGAACATTTGCTGCGTGTCTTCTGTGTGTCTTCTGTCTTCTTCGCTGTCTCCTTTGCTATAAAGACTGTCAGACCGATCAGCTGGGAAGCGGGAATGGCGGCGGCTAATTAGAACTCAGCCGCCCCCCCCCCCCCCCCCCCCCGCTGCATGTTGCCTTCCTCTGTTGCCGTGCTCGATAGGATGGGGAGATTTGGAGGCTGGAGAGAGAGCACCCCCAATAAGACCTTGATACCTGCAGCTCTGGAGTGTCTTTCGGGTGGTTGTTGTTGGGAAATACTACTGAGACTGAGCACCAAGATTGAACAAGGCTGGACCCTTCAGTGTTAAAGCTAGTCCCGGGACGCTGTGGTGCCAAATGGTGGGGGCGCCCGTCGTCGGGGGGACTACTGAAACGGGGGCCATGGTGCAGGCCTGGAGCCAGAGAGATTATTGCGAGGGGAGATGCCACCCAGGAAGAACAGCGAGCAGTGGAAGGCAATTGAAACAAACGACAAGAAAAAAGAAGAACATAAGGTTGAGGAAGTTGGGGGAAACAATAATTAAACCATATGGACTTGGACTGGGGATGCTGGTCAGTGGTCAGGGCCAGCACTTTGGTGAGCTTTTTCCCCAGAAACCTGGAAAATTGCTAAGTGGACAATTATATAAAATCTTAAGCCATTTACCTAGACTTTGGTACCACCTTGCTATTGACTATTTAAGAACTACTGACTGGCTCCTTTTTCTTCTATATTTTTCTATATTTTTAATACATCTTAATACATTTTATTCTTAGCTATTTTTATATTTTTATATTTTTATTTGTTTAATATTTAACTAACCAATTAATTAACTGGAAATTGCATTTTTTACATATTTATTAGTGTTTTTACTGTTTTAACTGTTATAAATTTAATCTATTTTTAGTATTGGGGGTTCAAAATTTAAATGGATGACTGGGACAGAATTACTTGTGTGCATGGGCGGAATGGCCGGTATGACTGGGATGACTGGGGTGGGTGGGGTCACGGTATGGATGAGATGAATGGTGGGAGTATGAATGGTAGATTTGGCCCACCTGACGCTCAAGAGGCGGGAGGGGATGGGGCATCGATCTCTGGGGTGGCAGAGGGTCGGAATATTCCTGTGTTGCTGGGGAGAGGCAGATATGGCGGGGGCCGCGGAGTTAGCCGTTCCAGGGGAACGAGGGACCGTTGCTTAATAACGATCCCTTGTTCTGGCTCCGTGAGCCCAATCTTGGGTACTGGTGATGAGTGTAACTCTGGCCCTGGACTCAGGTTGCTGCTGCTTAATGCCAGGTCGGTGGTAAACAAAGCTCTCCTCATCCGGGATCTGATCCTGGATGAGGAGGCCGACCTGGCATGTATTACTGAAACCTGGCTGGGCCCAGAGGGAGGTGTTCCTCTCTCTGAAATTTGCCCAGCTGGGTTTCAGATATGGCATCAACCTCGACCCCAGGGAAGGGGGGGAGGAGTGGCTATTATAGCCAGGGAGAGCCTTTGCCTACGTGGACTCATTGCTCCGGAAATTGCGGGTTGCGAGTCACTCTTGATGAAGTTGGACCTAGGGGTTCAGGTGGGCTTATTTCTCACGTACCTGCCTCCCAGCTGCGTGTCAAAAGCCCTGCCTGTGCTACTCGAGGAGGTAGCCGGGTTGGCGGTGGAGTTCCCCAGACTTATTGTCTTGGGGGACTTCAACCTGCCGTCACTCGGCGAAACCTCTGGGTTGGCACAGGAGTTCATGGCCACCATGACAGCCATGGACCTGACTCAAGTAGTACGGGGTCCGACTCATGAGGGGGGGCACGCACCCGACATGGTATTCCTTTCCGAGCAACTGAGTAATGGTCTGAGACTAAGGGGCTTAGAAGCAGTGCCTTTGTCATGGTCAGACCATTTTCTACTACGGCTTGACTTCCTGGCTCCAATCCTTCCCCGCAGGGAGGCGGAACCAATTAAGATGTTCCGCCCCAGACGCCTGATGGACCCAGAGGGCTTTCAGACGGCGCTTGGGGTTATACCAGAGGCACTTGTCCACAGTTCGGCAGAGTCTCTTGCGAAAGCCTGGAATGAGGCTGCAGCGGAGGCTCTTGACCGGATTGCGCCTTTGCGACCTCTCCGTGGCGCTAGACCCCGTAGAGCTCCATGGTTCAACGAGGAGCTCCGGGAGTTGAAACGCCAGAAGAGACGTCTAGAGAAGCGATGGAGGAAGAGTAGGTCTGAATCTGATCGAACACTTGTAAGAGCTTTTATTAAGACTTACAAAGTGGCGCTCAAGGCGGCAAGATGCGCGTAACCATGCCGCCTTGATTGCATCAGCGGAATCCCGCCCGGCCGCTCTGTTTAGGGTGACCCGCTCCCTTCTTAATCAGGGGGGAGTTGGGGAGCCCTTGCAGAGTAGTGCCGAGGACTTTAACTCGTTTTTCGCTGATAAAGTCGCTCGGATTCGGGCCGACCTCGACTCCAATTGTATAGCAGAGTCGACTGACAACGAGTCAGTCGAGGTGACTGGGGCACGTACTTGTCCACCTGTCTGGGAAGAGTTTGATCTGGTGACACCTGATGAAGTGGACAAGGCCATTGGAGCTGTGAGTTCCGCCACCTGTTTACTGGATCCGTGTCCCTCCTGGTTGGTTTCGGCCAGCAGGGAGGTGACACGGAGCTGGGCCCAGGAGATTACCAACGCTTCCTTGGGGAGGGGAGTTTTTCCATCACTCTATAAAGAAGCGCTTGTGCGCCCCCTCCTCAAGAAGCCCTCCCTGGACCCAGCTGTGCTTAATAACTACCGTCCAGTCTCCAACCTTCCCTTTATGGGGAAGGTTGTTGAGAAGGTGGTGGCACTCCAGCTCCAGCGGTCCTTGGAAGAAGCCGATTATCTAGGTCCCCAGCAGTCGGGTTTCAGGCCCGGTTACAGCACGGAAACCGCTTTGGTCGCGTTGATGGATGATCTCTGGCGGGCCCGGGACAGGGGTTTATCCTCTGTCCTGGTGCTCCTTGACCTCTCAGCAGCTTTCGATACCATCGACCATGGTATCCTTCTGCGCCGGCTGGAGGGGTTGGGAGTGGGAGGCACTGTTCTTCAGTGGTTCTCCTCCTACCTCTCTGGCCGGTTGCAGTCGGTGTTAGTGGGGGGACAGAGGTCGACTCCTAGGTCTCTCCCTTGTGGGGTGCCTCAGGGGTCGGTCCTCTCCCCCCTGCTATTTAACATCTACATGAAACCGCTGGGTGAGATCATCCAAGGACATGGGGTGAGGTATCATCAATATGCCGATGATACCCAGCTTTACATCTCCACCCCATGCCCAGTCAACGAAGCGGTGGAAGTGATGTGCCGGTGCCTGGAGGCTGTTGGGGCCTGGATGGGTGTCAACAGACTCAAACTCAACCCGGATAAGACGGAGTGGCTGTGGGTTTTGCCTCCCAAGGACAACTCCATCTGTCCGTCCATTACCCTGGGGGGGGAATTATTGACCCCCTCAGAGAGGGTCCGCAACTTGGGCGTCCTCCTCGATCCACAGCTCACATTAGAACAACATCTCGCAGCTGTGGCGAGGGGGACGTTTGCCCAGGTTCGCCTGGTGCACCAGTTGCGGCCCTATCTGGACCGGGACTCACTGCTCACAGTCACTCATGCCCTCATCACCTCGAGGTTCGACTACTGTAATGCTCTCTACATGGGGCTACCTTTGAAAAGTGTTCGGAAACTCCAGATCGTGCAGAATGCAGCTGCGAGAGCAGTCATGGGCTTACCCAGGTATGCCCATGTTTCACCATCACTCCGCAGTCTGCACTGGCTGCCGATCAGTTTCCGGTCACAATTCAAAGTGTTGGTTATGACCTTTAAAGCCCTTCATGGCACTGGACCAGAATATCTCCGAGACCGCCTCCTGCCGCACGAATCCCAGCGACCAATTAGGTCCCACAGAGTGGGCCTTCTCCGGGTCCCGTCAACTAAGCAATGTCGGTTGGCGGGCCCCAGGGGAAGAGCCTTCTCTGTGGCGGCACCGGCCCTCTGGAACCAACTCCCCCCGGAGATTAGAACTGCCCCTACTCTTCCTGCCTTCCGCAAACTTCTTAAAACCCACCTTTGCCGTCAGGCATGGGGGAACTGAAACATCTCCCCCTGGGCACGTTGAATTTATATATGGTATGCTTGTGTGTGAGTCTGTTAGTTTGTGGGGTTTTTTTTTTTTTTAAATCTTTAAAATTTTAAATTGTTGATTACTTACGATTTGTCTTTTTACATGTTGTGAGCCGCCCCGAGTCTTCAGAGAGGGGCGGCATACAAATCCAAGTAATAAATAAATAAATAAATAATAAACACAGAAATGGCAACCACCGACAAAACTTCTCTGCAATCAATTCAGGCTTCACTAAGTTTGATTCAAGAGTTTATGGTCCGCAGCCAAGAGGTAGCTACAGTTACCCAAGAAACCATTAGGCAAAACCACGAGGAAACAAAACAAAACTTTGAAAAGATGTCTGGAAAGATGGAAGGCCTGGAAAATCAACTCGAAGGTATACAAGAAATCATAACTAACCATGAGCAGAGGATACAAAATATTGAAACAGACACCAAAAGAATCGATGAAAGAAGAATTGAATCAGAAAGAAGATTAATTGCGGCCAATAATGAGCTCGGAAATTCAATAGCAATCCTGGAGATGGAAAAAGCAGCTTATTTTCTTCGCTTCCAAAACATTCCGGAAAATACAGACGAAGATCTATTTAACAAATTAGCCCAGCTGATTACTGACAACACACAGATCGAACTAGAGGAGGTCAAGGACCACATTGACGAAATCTATAGAATACAAACAAACTATGCCAAGAACCATAGATTACCCAGAGAGGTCCACGTAAAATTTACGAAAAAGTCCATCAGGGATGAAATATATAAATCAACAAGAAGCGGGAAAATTATGTACCAAGAAAAAGAAATTATAATACTCAAACAAATTCCGAAAAGAATAAGGGAGAAAAGAAGAGAATTCCACTTTCTTACGGCAAAACTACTGAGAAGGGGAATCCCATACCGATGGCTAATTCCGGACGGTCTTCTAGTAACATGGAACGGAAAAAAAATTAAAATAGACTCGTTCGAGAAAGCGGACTATTTTATTCAAAACAATTTAGAGCAAGACACAGAGATTCGCCAGACCATAGAGGAACTATCACAGGAGGAGAGACGGAGGGAGGATAGAGGAGAGGAAGAACAAGGTGAGGAAAGACAACAAAAAGAACAAAGGGTAACAACAAGAGCGGCGGCTAAACGTCAATAAAGGAAGAGAAGGTAACCGGAGAGGAGAGGGAGGAAAATGACGCGAAAGATACTTGAGTTGATCTCTGTAAACATCAACGGATTGAATTCTCCGATAAAAAGAAAACAGATAATGACAAAATTATTAAAACAAAATTCAGATATATCATGTCTTCAGGAAGTACATATTAGGAAGCAAGATTGTAAACTTTTAGAAAATAAAAAATTAGGTAAATTATTCACAGCCCTATCAGACTCAAAAAAGAGAGGGATTGCTTTGTACATTAAGGACTTTTACCAACCGGAAAAAATTTACTCAGATGAAGATGGCAGAATTCTAATTGTAAAAATTAAAATAGGTTATAGAGAAATAGCGATAGTGGCGATCTACGCCACAAACACAAAACAGAAACAATTCTATCAAAAACTAGCTGAACAATTAGCACAGGTACAAAAAGGGGACATCTGTATTATTGGAGACTATAATGCCGTGAGCGATCCCAAAAAAGATTTTAAATCTGCAAAGAAAAAACTAAAAGACAGGAAAACACTACCACCAGAATTCCAGGAAATAGCAAGGGAATATAGACTGGCAGATATCTGGAGAGAAAGGCACCCATCTGCACGGGAATACACCTTCTACTCATCACCGCAAAAGTCATGGTCACGAATTGATATGATTTGGGCAGACCAAAATTTTGGGAAGTTAATCTATGAAATTGAAATAGGTCCAAATATTTGGGCAGACCACCAACCAATATTGATGAAAATTAAAATACCGACCCCAGGTCAACACCGGTGGTCCATAAATCAACTGTTATTTCAAGATCAGGATTATATCAAACATATCAAACAAGAATTAAAATTATTTTTAAGAGATAATTGGAATACTGATACCACTATTCAGAATATTTGGGACACAACAAAAGCATTTATGAGAGGCATAACAATAGCTTATTTAGCAAAAAAAAAGAAACAGAAAGATAGGAAACTAAACGAACTCAAGACCAAATTAAAACACGCAGAATTAGAAGCCCAAAAAGATCTCCAAAACGGAAAAATAAGAGAAGAGATAGATGTAATAAAGCACAATATCAATTTAATGATACAAGATGAAATTGTCACAAAACTAAGGAAGACCAATCAATATCAATTTGAAAATGCGAATAAAATAGGCAGATGGCTTGCTTATAAATTAAAAAAGCAAGAAGAAGAACGATACATACAAACATTAGAAGATAAAAATGGGGAATTACAACATACACTGGGGGGAAAAAAGAATATAGTAACTGAATATTATGCTCATTTATACCAAAAGGAAGAAACAAACCAATCCCAATTAAATAAATATCTTGAGGAAGCGGAAATACAAAAGATATCAGAATCAGATGAAATCATACTAAACAAAGAAATAACCAAACTAGAAGTGGAATACGCAATAACCAAACAAAAGAACAGTAAAACCCCAGGTACAGACGGGATACCGGCCGAATTCTACAAAGAACTAAAAGACTATTTATTAGAAATCCTAGTAATAATATTTAATGAAGTATTGGAAAAAGGCTTGCTACCAATATCCTGGACACAAGCCTTGATAAGTCTAATCCCGAAAGACCCGGAAAAAAAAAAACATATACAAAACTATCGGCCCATATCCCTCCTCAATGTTGATTATAAAATATTCATGACAATAATAGCGGAAAGATTTAAACCAATTTTAAACAAAACAATAAAGGAAGATCAAAATGGTTTTCTCCCAGGCAGATACATAAGGAATAATACAAGAATAATTCTTAACACTCTAGAATACTATGAGACACACTCCGGAAAACAATTAGCATTAATATTCTTGGACGCCCAAAAAGCTTTCGACAATTTAAGGTGGGAGTTTATTCTTGAATTAATTAAAAAAATGCAATTCGGCCCAAAAATAATAAACATGTTCCAATCTATATACAATACGCAATCGGCTCAAACTATATTTAATGGGGAATTAACAAGATCTTTTCAAATTGCAAAAGGTGTTAGACACGGATGTCCTCTATCCCCACTTCTATACATCCTGGCAGTAGAAACACTTCTTAATCAAATAAGATCCAACATGGAAATTATAGGTCTTAGAACAAAAAAACACGAATTTAAAGTTCAGGCTTATGCAGATGACCTAGCATTCATCTTGGAGGATCCAATAGAAACAGGGGAACACCTGCTGAGAGAGATACAACGGTATGGAGAAGTGGCCGGCCTAAAAATCAATAAACAAAAAACTAAAATTATAACTAAAAATATGGACACTAAACAAGAACATGAATTAGAGACATTATTAGGAATCCAAACTGTTAAAAAAGTTAAATACCTGGGCATAACACTAACGAACAGATGTGGTACAATACAAAAAGATAATTACGAATCCCTCATTAAAAAAACAGAACAACAGTTAATTAGGTGGAACAAAATTCATATCTCATTATCAGGGAGGATAGCCACAATTAAAATGTCTATACTACCGAAATTTTTATATTTATTCCAGACGATCCCAATAAAATTAAACCAAAAATTTTTCAGCAAAATAAATACAACCATTTCAAAATTTATCTGGGCGGGGAAAAAACCAAGGGTGAGATTTAAAGCTTTACAAGACAGAGTAACACAAGGCGGATTTGGATTACCAAACTTCCAAGCCTATTACGAAGCATCGGTCCTTCTATGGCTTAAAGAGTGGATAACTCTCCAAGATCAAAGACTTTTGGCCTTGGAGGGCCATAACATCCTCCAAGGATGGCACAGTTTCCTATGGAGCGAAAAAGGGAAAACGCCAGTATACTTTAGATGTCACATGATCAGGGACTCCTTAATAAATGTGTGGTTAAAAACTAAAAAAGAACATTACTACAAAATTCCAAAATGGTACTCCAGTCTTGAAGCGCTCAGACACCCAAACTTATTTCAATCACCAAAAATATTGAACTACAACCACATATTAGATGAGAAAGGAGATATAAAATCCAGAGAGCAACTAAGAAACCAAAATATCGATATTGACTGGTGGTCCTACGCTCAAATTTTGACGAAATGGAATAGAGACAAAAAAAAAGAAGGGATCCAAGAAAAAGAAAGCATAATTGATAAAATACTATTAGGATATCCGAAAAAATTTATAACCAAAATGTATAATTATATAATGGGGTACTCTATGGAAACTGAATTAGTAAAAGAGAATATGATTACCTGGGCTAAAAACATAGGGCATTCCATTTACATTGAACAATGGGAACAAATGTGGAGAAACCTGAAAATTACTAAATCAATTCCATACAAAGAGAACCTACAAAAAATGTTTTATAGATGGCATCTATCACCAACGAGACTGGCCAAGATCTATCCCACCATAAAACCAAATTGTTGGAGGTGCAATAGCAAAATTGGAACATTTTTTCATTTATGGTGGACTTGCCCCCTTATCAAAAAGCTATGGAAAAAAATCCAAACATGGATACAACAAATCACAACAGTTTCCTTAAAACTCACACCAGAAATATTCCTCTTGAGCATAATTGATTTGAAAAACAAGAAAGAAGACACGTACCTGATACACCATATAATTACAGCTACTAGAATAACAATAGCACAAAACTGGAAAAGAGATACTATACCAACTGAAAGAGAAATCATCAAAAAAATCTATGACTGTGCAGAAATGGATAGGCTTACGCAAAAACTCAAAAATAAAGAAGATTCGAAATTTTACAAAAATTGGAAAAATTTTTACAATTGGGTAAAAAGTAAGAAAAGAAATAAATGAAGAAAAGGGGAAAATATAACGAAATACTACAAAAAGTAGATATATTAAAATGCTAAAATATTAAAATATAAGTGGAAAGTGTAGAAATGACTGTAGAAAAACTCTAGAATTCTGAAGGATAATATCGGACTACTAAGAATATTTTGATCAATCCAGCACGAGTTCTCCTCAAATGTAAATACATATTGATATAAATACTACACTAACGAAACCGCGGCTTCCATATGCCGCCCAAATAAACAATCTAGACCTTTTAGAACTATTACAGTTCAATGGGGGGGAGGGGTTGGGAGGAAGATCCAAAGACCCAAAAGATAACGAACTATAGAGAGATATTATGTTAACCACAATAAGTTATGATATGTAAATAATTGAATGGAGTGATTATGACATAACTGCAAGTATGTCAGGTTATCACAATGTTGTTAATCGATGTATCTTTCTCCCTTTGTACATAATCTCTTTTGTAAATCAATAAAAATTATTTTTCAAAAAAAAAAAAAAGAAGAAGATTGACGACAGAAAAAGACCTCATGGTCCATCTGCCCTTATACTATTTTCTGTATTTTATCTTACAATGAATCTATGTTTATCCCAGGCATGTTTGAATTCAATTACTGTGGATTTACCAACCACCTCTGCTGGAAGTTTGTTCCAAGGATCTACTACTCTTTCAGTAAAATAGTATTTTCTCATGTTGCTTCTGATAGATAGGAAGGAAGGAAGGAAGGAAGGAAGGAAGGAAGGAAGGAAGGAAGGAAGGAAGGAAGGAAGGAAGGGCCCGACTTACTTTTATCGCTTCCACCAGAGGCTCATAGAGATCTGGAAACCCTGAGAAACAGAAGAACATGCAGTGGATCAGTTCAGCCAGCTGATCCAAAACCCGGGATGCCGAATTGGAGTTTTCCTTTTGGAGGGCAGCGATCACTCTGGGAATATGCGGCAAGAGCTGTTCAAAGAAGAAAGAAAACATCCGCAGGAATGGAATTTTCATCCAAGGGAAAAATGTGAGCATGCAGCCAAGCCTGTCAAAAAAACCCAATACAGTAGTACCTCTAGATACGAGTTTAATTCGTTCCAGAAGGGAGCTCGTATGTCGATCAACTCGTATCTGGAACAAATGGCTTTAGACTTTGTTTTTCCCCTCCGAGATAACCAGAAGCAAGGATTCCTGCGCCACCTAGTGGAAGCTCAGCTCGTATCCCGAATTTGAGCTCAGGTCTGGAACAGAAATTTTGCTCCCATCGTGGCTCGTATCTTGGAATACTCGCATGTGGAGCAGCTCGTATCTAGAGGTACTACTGTATATCCGAGGCTGCAAATGCAAATAAACATCACAGGATCCAGCCTGGCTAGTTCACCGGTACCGGACGTTTTGTCTTCCGAACTTCCCACACTCGTGCCGGAGCCCTTCCTTAGGGAATTAAGAGATATCTTACCTTTGGTTTCTCCTGACTAGAGATAAAACCTTGCTTTTCTCCACATTAGGTTCCATGTTGTTGGATAGGGTCCCATTGTTCAGGTTTGTCAAGATCTTTTGAGATCCTTTTTTTAACATACAGTGGCACCTCTACTTACGAATTCGTTCCGTGACCAGGTTCTTAAGTAGAAAGGTTTGTAAGAAGAAGCAATTTTTCCCATAGGAATCAATGTAAAAGCAAATAATGTCTGCGATTGGGGAAACCACAGAGAGGGTAGAGGCCGTTTCCTCCCTGGAGATTCCTAGAGAGGCCCCACGGAGGCTTCTCCCTGCCTTTTCCGGCCCTGTTTCCTCCCAGGAGATTCCTAGAGAGGCCCCACGGAGGCTTCTCCCCGCCTTTTCCGGCCCTGTTTCCTCCCAGGAGATTCCTAGAGAGGCCCCACGGACGCTTCTCCCCGCCGTTTCCGGCCCTGTTTCCTCCCAGGAGACTCCTAGAGAGGCCCCACAGAGGCTTCTCCCTGCCTTTCCGGCCCTGTTTCCTCCCAGGAGATTCCTAGAGAGGCCCTACAGAGGCTTCTCCATGCCTTTTCCAGTCACAGTTTTGGAGGCTCGGTTTTGTAAGTGGAAAATGGTTCTTGAGAAGAGGCAAAAAAATCTTGAACACCCGGTTCTTATCTAGAAATGTTTGTAAGTAGAGGCGTTCTTAGGTTGAGGTACCACTGTATATATAAACGTTCAATTTTGCACAACAAAGATTGTCGGACGAGCAGGTACAAAAACAGCCAGGGAAGTGATTGATCCCTGAGGATGGGCCCCGGCACGAATCCAAAAGCTTGGAAGACAAAAACCTCTCATTCCGTTGACCAACCCACACTGGGTCAGCAATGTTCGCTTTCATTCGCAATAAAATATCCTTATAAACTGGCCAACTAGCCCAAGGCTCATAGCGATACGTGATTAATCAGAAGAGGAATTTACCAGGTGAAATGCTTCGTGAGAGTGCTGGAAACTCAGCAACATATAACGCAGGATAGAGAGAGCCCCCTCTCTCAGGATAGGGTAGAGTAGCTTGGAAAATACCTATAGAAACAGCAAAACACACCTTCAATAGAACTCAATATACACATATCGTCACTTAAAAACAATAGTACAATAACCTAAGTTACATTCCAATTTTAATTTTATTATTCGATCCATCTCAATCTTCCCTCTCTCCACTCCCCTCTTTCTATCTCAGGTGGCTATTCCACCGCTAGTACCTACTTTCTTACACTTTCTCTCCCCTTTCCTACTACCATCTTCTCCTCCTTCCTTCTTCCTTCTCCACCTTGAGAGACGGAGGCGTGGCCAAATGCCGTGGCAACATGGAGTTTCCCGCGCTCTGTGGTAAATTCCGATACCCACACCATTGGGGGACCTGGATCAGCCAGAACCAGTTCGGAATCACCCTTCAGGGATGGTGAAGAAGGGAGACACATCAAGCTTCCTGGAAAGGGGGTAAACCGCCCCCAGGGAGCCGACAAAGAGCTCCTGACCAGCAGCACTGGGAAACGACTTGTCGTACAAGCCACAGCAAGATTCCACAACCGGCAGGATTGTTACTTTTAAAGATTGGATGTCACCTGGAAAGAAGACTGAAGACTACGTGCTGGACAGAAGAACTAAAACTTAAGTTGATGAGTTTCATTGTTGAAATGAAGCTTTGGGACTTTTTTATTAACTAAAAAAGGGGGAACAAAAAGATAAAAAAGGAGGCTAAGCGGCAATTCAGTGTACGGAACATTAATAGAAGATTACTGAGGAAATATATTAAAGGAGCGATAACTAAATCCCAATTCAGAGAATTTGATGATGTTTTCTTAAATGGTTGGATTTCATTCATTTGGAATTGAGTGAAAGTACAGTGATACCTTGTCTTACAAACTTAATTGGTTCCGGGACAAGGTTCTTAAGGTGAAAAGTTTGTAAGACGAAACAATGTTTCCCATAGGAATCAATGGAAAAGCGATTAATGCGTGCAAGCCCAAAATTCACCCCTTTTGCCAGCCAAAGTGCCCGTTTTTGCGCTGCTGGGATTCTCCTGATGTTCCCTTCCATAGGAAACCTCACCTCTGGACTTCTGTGTTTTTGCGATGCTGCAGGGGAATCCCAGCATAGGAACCCCAGCATCGCAAAAACAGGTGCTTCGCTGGCAACGGAAGTCCAGAGGCGGGGCATCCCAGCGGCGGCTGTGGGTTTGTAAGGTGAAAATAGTTTGTAAGAAGAGGCAAAAAAATCTTAAAGCCCGGGTTTGTATCTCGAAAAGTTTGTATGACGAGGCGTTTGTAAGATGAGGTATCACTGTATATCTAAAGTATATTTAAAGTATTTTGCTGAACGGGAAAGCTGGAACTGTCGGATTAACAAAGACGGACACCTGCTGGCTAGAATTGTTATAAGTGTGGAAGATTTTCGAGGCTATCTGAACAGTTGTTGACCTTCAATTCAGAATTGTTTTGGAACTACCTGAGAAAATATTCGAGAATTTTTTTGGAACTGTCTGAGGAAATAAAAAATAGTGGAAGACCTGTTTTTATTTTCCTCCCCAAAAACTAAGGTGTGACTTATACTCCGAAAAATACAGTACATGTTTGTATTTGGATCACATAACTGTTGGGAGGCAGCAACGGTCGTAACTGTGAAAAATGGTTGTAAGTCACTTTTTCCAGGGCCGCTGCATCTTTGAACGGCCCCTAAATGAACTGTTGTAAGTCAAGGACCATGCACTGAGACGTGGACCAGAAACAAAATTGTGGTGGACTGATATTTCATTGGTATCCCTTCTAGCTGGGATAATGGCGTAAAGATATTTTTTTGCAAGCGGATTATTTGTATTTGTATTTATTAGATTTGTATGCCGCCCCTCTCCGAAGACTCGGGGCGGCTAACAACAATAAAAAAAGACAATGTAAACAAATCTAATATTAAAAATAATCAAAAAAAACCCAATTTATAGAACCAATCATACATACAAGCATACCATGTATAAATTCTATAAGCCTAGGGGGAAGGGAAAGTCTCAATTCCCCCATGCCTGACGACAGAGGTGGGTTTTAAGGAGCTTGCAAAAGGCAAGGAGGGTGGGGGCAACTCTGATATCTGGGGGGAGTTGATTCCAGAGGGTCGTGGCCGCCACAGAGAAGGCTCTTCCCCTGGGTCCCGCCAAACGAAATTGTTTAGTCGACGGGACCCAGAGAAGGCTAACTCTGTGGGACCTAACCGGTCGCTGGGATTCGTGCGGCAGAAGGCGGTCCCGGAGATATTCTGGTCCGATGCCATGAAGGGCTTTATATGTTATTACCAACACTTTGAATTGTGACCGGAAATTGATCGGCAACCAGTGCAGACTGCGGAGTGTTGGTGTAACATGGGCATATTTGGGAAAGCCCATGATTGCTCTGGCAGCTGCATTCTGCACGATCTGAAGTTTTCGAACACTTTTCAAAGGTAGCCCCATGTAGAGAGCGTTACAGTAGTCGAACCTGAGGGCATGAGTGACTGTGAGCAGTGAGTCCCGGTCCAGAGAGGGCCGCAACTGGTGCACTAGGCGAACCTGTGCAAACACCCTCCTCGCCACAGCTGAAAGGTGTTTCTCTAATGTGAGCTATGGATCGAGGAGGACACCCAAGTTGCGGACCCTCTCGGAAGGGGTCAATAATTCCCCCCCCCCCAGGGTTATGGACGGACAGATGGAATTGTCCTTGGGAGGCAGAACCCACAGCCAATCCGTCTCATCAGGGTTGAGTTTGAGTCTGTTGACACCCATCCAGGCCCCAACAGCCTCCAGGCACCAGCACATCACTTCCACTGATCCCATATGAAAGAGCAAACCAACCCGCTCAATTTTGGAAAGTGTCACTTCCATCAAGATGCTGAATTTCTTCACCGCCGCCAGGTTCTTCAGCAAGGCTATGATCCATTTGTCTAAGTTCTTCCCCAGGGGCCATGAGACCCATTCAATCATCCTGCGGCGACAAAGAAGAAATAGACTGGAGAGATAGAGAGGTTAGACTAGACTAGAAGACCTCCATGGTGCCTTCCAACTCTGCTATTGTATTATACTGAGTCTGGAAGCTCGGAAAGTTAAACTTCTGATCCCGGTGAAACAACCCAGATTGTAACAATTTTAAAAACCCAGATTATAGAGCTGGGGTGGCACAATGGTTAGAAGGCAGCACTGCAGGCTACTTCAGCTAAATGCTAACTGTATATTTATTTGTTTATTTGGTCAAGTACATATTGGAGGTATGTAAAGATATAATAACATACATGATTCTAGTAAAAAGAAGAAATAAGAAGGAATGTTAGATATGATAATACGTATTCACATACATGATACTAGTAAAAAATAAAAAGAAACATTAGGAGCCGGAAGGCACGCTGGTGCACTTATTCACGCCCCTTACGGACCTCTTAGGAATCAGGAGAGGTCAACAGTGGATAGTCTAAAGGTAAAGTTTTGAGGGTTGGGAGATGATACTACAGAGTCTGGTAGTGAGTACCAGGCATCAACTATTCGGTTACTAAAGTCGTATTTTCTGCAGTCGAGTTTGGAGCGGTTTACATTAAGTTTGTATCTGTTGTGTGCTTGTATGTTCAAATCTCACCACTGGCTCAAGGTTGACTCAGCCTTCCATCCTTCCAAGGCGGGTCAAATGAGGACCCAGATTGTTGAGGGCAATAGGCTGATTCTGTAAACCGCTTAGAGAGGGCTGTAAAAGCACTATGAAGCGCTATTGTAACATTAGTGACTTTCCATTTTTTGTTACCTTCCGATCGCGGTCATCATCTGAAGGTCAGTGACGCTTTCATCGTTGGTGAGGTTTCTTAAGATGCCGTCCATCAGCTCGAGCGGAACGTACTGGACCACACTGGCTAAGGCAATAGAGGGATCTTGATCGTCTGCAAAACAGATTAGCAGAGACAGGCCAACCATTTTAACCACATCTACATAGGCCAGTGATGATGGACCTTTTTTGGTTCGCGTGCCAAAAGGGGCGTGTGTTTGGGTGTGCTTGCACGCGTGGATGTGCCCACATCCCTTCCCTCCCCCCCGCATGCGTATACCCCACGCACTGCCCCCCCCTGCATACGCACAGGCCTTTCTGAAGCCTGGTAGGTTAAAAGAAATTTCCAAACGGGCAAACCGGAAGTTCAGAAAATGCACTCAGGAAGCTTCCCAAAAGGCTCCATGGTGCAAAAACCAGCACAATGGGCAAACCGGAAAACAGATTTCTGGTTTGCCCATTGTGCTGTTTTTCACACTCTGGAGCCTTTCGGGAAGCTTCCTGAAGCACCTGGGTGCAAAAACAGCACAACAGGCCTACCAGAAGTCTGTTTTCCCGAACCTCCGCTTTGCCTGTTGGGCACTTTTTTGCACTCTGGGGCTTATAGAAAGCTTCCCTGAAACCTCCAGAGGGCGAAACTGCCTTTCCCAAGGCCGCAAATCAGCTGTCTAGTGCACGCACGCACACTGGAGCTGACATAGGGCAACCCTCACATGCCCTCCGTTATGGCTTAGCGTGCCCCCTGTGGCACGTGTGCCATAGGTTCTCAGTTACAGCTCTACAGTGTTCCAAACGAACGGCTGTCTGGTCTCTTCTTAAAAATCTCCAGTGTTGTTAGCACCCACAACTTCTCGGTGAGTTAGAGTGCAGTACTGCAAGCTACGTCTGCCGATCACCATTGCCAGCAATTTGGCAGATCAAATCTCAATAGGTTCAAGGTTGACTCAGCCTTCCATCCTTCTGAGGTGGGTAAAATGAGGACCCAGATTGTTTGGGGCAATAATATGCTAACTCTATAAACCGCTTAGACAGGGCTGTAAAGCACTGTGAAGCGGTATATATATCTAAATGCTATTGATATTGCTAAACAAATAATTCCCTCAACACTGTCAGACTTTCTACTAAATCTGCACTTCTATTCTACTAGTTTTTCTCATCATTCCTTTCACCCATTTCCTCCCATGTTGACTGTATGACTGTAACTTGTTGCTTATATCCTAAGATTTTTATTAATATTGCTTCTTCATTGCTTATTTGACCCTTATGACAATCATTAAGTGTCATACCACATGATTCTTGACAAATGTATATTTTATTTTATGTACGCTGAGAGCATATGCACCAAGACAAATTCCTTGTGTGTCCAATCACACTTGGCCAATAAAAATTCTATTCTATTCTATTCTATTCTAAATGCTATTCTGGAGGGAAGCCATTCAACTGATTTTATTAATGTGACTTTTATTCATTAATTAATTCATTAATTAATTTGACTTCTATGTCTCTCAATCCCAATGGAAATTGGGGCTCCTTTTGCTGTTGTAAGTTGAGAACTACCTGAAAAACACTGTCTGAAACCAAGGTATACAAAGACACAACCCATTCCTACCGATGGTTGAAATGATGGTGAAGAGTTCCTTCAGAGAGGGAAGGATGGAGGTCATTTGGGTCTTCCAGATTTTCTGGAGCAGAAGGCTGACTTGGATCACCTGGTCCAAGAATTCCATAACGGCGTCTTCCCTTCCCGAGGTGGTATGGAACTGCCCAATACATCGGACCAGTTGTTGACAGAAAAGGACCTGGCGTTTGCCGGTGGGGACACACAGAGGGTACTGGATTAAGAGCCTGCTGATCTTCATGCATTGCTTCAGGCCTGGCCTCTCGCAGATCTTGCGTAGGACCTCGGTCCTCAGTAGACTGAAGATGTCGTTGGCTGAAGGGCCATCCATGACGAAGGGCAACCCGAGATGTATGTAATCAAACACGTACACGCTTCTCTTCCCCAGAGGTCCATAACCTTCCTGGAGGAGGCTTAAAAGGAACTGAGCGTTGAAGAATTCTTCAAAGGCCTCTTGGTGATACAGTCCACAGACTTCCAGTATCTCCTTGCCGACAGACCTCTTGAATTTGGTATCACCCAAGAGGAAGAGCTTGGTGGAAAGCTCCAGCATTGACCAACACTGTTCGGTGTCCATGGTCCTCTTCAGAGCCTCGATGATACGCCTCACTAGGCCTTGCTTCATGTGATCAGGGTAGGAAGAGGCCAAGATCGCTTCCAGAATTTTGTCCATGTTGGCTTCTTGGAGGTCCTCAAACAAGATCAGACACGTTCAAGCCACTAGAAGTTCCTGGAATGGAGATGTTGGGTCACATATCATAACTATAATGACTGTAACAGGACATACTGTAATTAGAAGAGTATAAGATGCACCAGAATATAAGCCGCACCTTAGTTTAGGGGGAGGAAAACAAGGGGGGGGGGGGGGAATTCTGCCTCTGCCTCCCAGCAATTTACCTCCTTGCAGCAAACAGGAAACAGTGCAGATGATACACATTGTTTGCTATGTATTTCTGTGCATGTCTGCCTGACCCATAGAAATAGCAAAGAATTGGAGAAATGTACATGATGGCAGTATATCAATGCCAGAAAGTTTTCTTAAATGTAGTCACAATCCTCCCAATTATTTAAATAGATCTACTCCAAACACGACTACATCAGGGTTTAACTCAGCTGCTTTATCTTAATGCTAAAACAGGACACTGTTACATTTCAGATTATACTTTTACATATTTTTTTTAATTGATGTGGCTTTCTGGAAGTGTACATTATTCTCTGCTATTTAAAAGAAGATACAAGAGCACTGGGCCTCTTCCGATCAAGCGTTTATTTTAAAAAACCTTTATTTTGTTGTTGCCTAGAACAATAATAAAGCAGTCTTTAAAAAAAAATAAGTCTAATAATTTGAACACTCTACAGACATTTATAGTTATTGACTTACCCCCTTGCATCCAGTTCAGCAGAAAATAAAAATCTGCCCCTCTCCTGTTTGATCAAAGGGGGCTGGACTAGAAAAGCCCCAAGTTCCCTTCCAACTTTGTTATTCTATTATTCTGAGGGTCTGGGGGGGGATTTGAAGTAGTTCCCACACAAAACTGGCATTTTCTTTTGAAGAACATCATCTTCTTTTGATTTTCTCTCTCTCTCAGCGCCCAAACACCCAGAGTTATAAATGATGTGGTTCAAAAGACACACGTAGACCTATGTGTGTGTGTTTGTGTGCATTCAGGAGGAGAGGAGAAATGTTTTGCACTATTGTGCAACATTTCTTGCCTGAGCCAAAATTCACTGGCACTCTGAGCAATTCAATTATACAAAAAAAGATAGGGGTTGTAATTTGTCCACTAATTAACATAAAGTAGAAGATAATCAAGCTCCTGAAAAATACCTCTTGCGTTCCCCCTACAATGGGTCAGATTCAGAATAATGTTCCCTCATCCAAGGGGCTTTTGTACTATCTGCTATCATAAAATAAAATAATGTAAATATCTCCAAAATAGACTTAGTTACATTTTCTAGCACAGCAAGCCATAAATTTTCATTGTATTCTATCTAACATTCTGTCTGTGTTTGGAGAAAATGTCTGACGTTTATTGCCCTCTCTTTCTATTTTTCCTGTCTCCTTCTCCCCATTCTCATAGAAACATAGAAGATTGATGGCAGAAAAAGATCTCATGGTCCATCTAGTCTGCCTTTATACCTATGTATACTATAAAGCCCTTCATGGCACCGGATCAGATTATCTCCGGGACCGCCTTCTGCTGCACGAATCCCAGTGACCAGTTAGGTCCCACAGAGTGGGTCTTCTCCGGATCCCGTCAACTAAACAATGCCGCTTGGCGGGACCCAGGGGAAGAGCCTTCTCTGTGGTGGCCCCGGCCCTCTGGAACCAACTCCCCCCAGAGATTAGAATTGCCCCCATCCTCCTTGCCTTTCGTAAGCTACTTAAAACCCACCTCTGCCGCCAGGCATGAGGGAACTGAGATACTCTTTCCCCCTAGGCCGTTACAATTTTATGCATGGTATGTCTGTATGTCTGTTTGGTTTTTATTATAATGGGTTTTTAATTGTTTTTAGTATTGGATTATTATTATATGTTGTCTTATTATTGTTGTTAGTCGCCCCAAGTCTTCGGAGAGGGGCGGCATGCAAATCCAATAAATAAATAAAATAAATAAATACATTTCCTGTATTTTATCTTAGGATGGATAGATGTTTATCCCAGGCATGTTTAAATGCTGGACGTTTGTTCCAAGCATCTACTACACTTTCAGTAAAATAACATTTTCTCACGTTGCTTCTGATCTTTCCCTCAACTAACCTCAGATTGTGCCCCCTTGTTCTTGTATTCACTTTCGTATTGAAAACACTTCCCTCCTAAACCTTCTTTAACCCTTTAACATATTTAAATATTTCGATCATGTCCCCCTTTTCCCTTCTGTCCTCCAGACTATACAGATTGAGTTCATGAAGTCTTTCCAGATAAGTTTTATGCTGAAGACCTTCCACCATTTTTGTAGCCCGTCTTTGGACCCGTTGAATTTTATGAATATCTTTTTGTAGGTGAGGTCTCCAGAACTGAACACAGTATTCCAAATGGGGTCTCATCAACGCTCTATCTAGCAGGATCACAATCTCCCTCTTCCTGCTTGTTATACCTCTTTTCGACTTATGACCACAAGTAGCCCGAAATTCCCATCACCTTTCACATGTTACCACCTTTCTTCCCACAGTTGTTAAGTGAATCCCTGCAGGTGTTAAGTTAGGAAAAAATGGCTGTTAAGTGAATCCGAATCCCCCATTGCTTTTGCTTGTCAGACTGTCATAAAAGGGACATGACTGCCACTGTCGTAAATATATGTCGCCAAGGGCTTGAATTTTGATCACATGATCGCAACAGTTTATTTATTATTTATTTACTTTAAAAAAAATTATTTATTTATTTATTTATTTTGTCCAATACACAATGAGGGTTTTAGTGGGTTTATATCTATATACACATAGTAAAATACATGATGAAGGTTATAGAGGAGATACTCATAGCATAGTTCCCTCTAAGCTGAGCAGTGAGCAATCGCTCACTTAAAAATCATCATCAACTCAGAGTTTTCCAAACCTGCCCAGAAGCCGAGAGGGAAATTTTATTATTATTTCTGTGCCGCCCAGTGCCGAAGGGACTGCCGCTCAGACACTATACTTTTCCGCTCACCCCCAAAAAAATTTAGAGAGAACACTGACTCATAGTAAAATATATCGAAGAAATAATAGAAAAGAAGATAAAGTAATAGAAGTTGTAAGTGTGAAAAATTGAAATAAGTCACATATTTCATTGACAGTCACACAACGAACTCGAGGACTGTCTGTAAGTATTTTTGTTTAATTTTTCATTATTTCTGCATTGTTACAGACACTTTTATCTTTTCCTCAAAGGATACAATTCTGCTAAATAAGATTTTTTTTAAAAATGGTTTTTAAATTAAAATGTTTTTCTGGTTGTTTTGTAAAGGTCACAAAGCCAGGTGTGATTTACGTAACAATCATTGTGTTTAGTGATGGAAATCCGGTTTGTAATTGAAGCCTTACTGGGACTTACCTGTAGCTGATTACAATCCAATGACAAGAAAAAAATATTCCTTGTAAAAAAAAAAAGTAATACCTTTTTTTCTGCCATTTATTTATTTGTTTGTCTGTCTGTCTATTTATCTATCTATCTATCTATCTATCTATCTATCTATCTATCTATCTATCTATCTATCTATTTATTTATTTATTTATTTATTTATTTGGATTTGTATGCCACCCCTTTCCGAGGACTCAAGGCAGCTAACAACATATATAAAGAGACAATAGTAAAATCAATCCAATTAATACATAAAAACAATTCTTAAAAATCTCCTTTAAAAACTCCCATTACCATTCATTCAACAATCATACTAAAAACATTCCTTGGTCAGGGGGAAGATCTAGTAACCCCAGGCCTAGTGACAAAGATGGATTTTTAGGCTCTTTCGGAAGGCAAAGAGGGTGAGGGCAGTGCGAATCTCCTGGGGGAACTGATTCCAGAGGGCCGGGCCCCCCACAGAGAAGATGCCTCCCCTAGGTCCCGTCAGATTCTGAACCTTTTTTGGTTCACATGCCAAAAGGGTGGGTGTACTAGCACGCGCACACGTGCCCACACCCATTCCCTGCTCCCCCATGCATGCACACACCACCCTGCACTGCCCCTGTGCATGTGCACAGGACTCACTGAAATCTGGAACGGTGGGAAAAAAACGGCCAAACCGACAAACAGGAAGTTTGGGAAAACAGACTTCCGTTTTGCCCGTTGTGCTGTTTTTCACACTCAAGAGCCGTCAGGGAAGCTCTCTTGATGCCTCCAGAGTGCAAAAAAACAGCACAGTGGGAAAACCGGAAGTCCATTTTTCCGAACTTCCGGTTTGTCCATGGGGTGGTTCTCTTTAATTTGCACTCCAGGCCTTCAGGGAGGGCAAAACAGCTGGCTAATGCATACAATTGGCTGGAGTTGATAAAGGGCAAGGCCTTGTGTTCCCTTCAAAATGGTTCCACATGCCACCTCTGGCACACGTGCCATAAATTCACCTTTATGGGCTTAGATATTCTATATTTTCTCAGGAAACAGGGGTGGAGGGTATTTTTTTTCTGTGTCTCCTCTCACTTCCTGGAAGGCTTGGGGCCTGGGCCATAAAAATAGCAGCCAGCAGGAAAAGAAAATTCCATGACCTCGTTGTCTTTCATTCCTGTTCTATCAACCCCCAAAATTGCATCACTGTCTTTTTCCACAGTCCACTGGACGTCATAACTCACAAAGTAATTCAAGACTTCAGGAACTTTCTGAGGCTGAACCAAACCGATGATTAGCCTACCCAGAAAGGGCAGTCTGAATAATATTTTAGTTTTTATTATTCTGGGTTTTCCTAAGTGGGGAAAATCCCCTGTTTGCCCTCAAGACACCCAAATCTGTCTTTTAGTCAATCCTTCCTGGAGGAAAACCAGAACATCAAGCAATAAAGTTGGAAGGGATCTTGGAGGTCTTCTAGTCTGACCCCCTGCTCAAGCAGGAGACCTTCTACCATTCCAGGACAAAGTGTTGTCCATCTCTTCTTAAAAACATTCAGGGATGAAGCACCCACCCAGTCACATAGCCACCCAGCCATGCCCACCCTGCCAGTCATTAGGCAGATCATATTAGGGCTCGACAGGATTTAAAATTATGAATTTAGTGGTTGGGGACTCCTGCTTTAGGATTACATGGAGGAATGGGAGGTAAGGTCACACAAAATTCTGTTTCTGCTCTGCAAAATGGAGCCCTTCGGGAGTTGGAAGGCCTAGAAATAAAATAAATGAAATTAAAATGAATTGAAGAACTTTGGAAGATACGAGTTTCCATTCTTCTGGGTTTGCTCTCACCCGTTGGTTATTTGTAAAAATAATAAAGGATACAAATAAAACTGAATAAATAAAACATTCCATTTCCATGTTTCCAGGACTGTTAACTGCAACAGCAGATCTTATTGGAGGTAGGCACTCATATAAATCTGATAATTAAATAAATATATTTGGACATTATTGAAAATAGTCTCCTGTCAGCCCTTCAAGGTAGACCGAGCAGATACCACATTTTTCCCAAAATAAGACCAGGTCTTATATTAATTTTTGCTACAGAATAGAATAGAATAGAATAGAATTCTTTATTGGCCAAGTGTGATTGGAGACAGAAGGAATTTGTCTTTGGTGCATAAGCTCTCAGTGCACATAAAAGAGGGCTTATTTTCTGGGTAGGTCTTATTTTAAGGGGAAATACAGGTATACTATTTAATTGTGACAAGATCGAATCAAAGAACCATAACATTGCATGTTATTTTCATTTTAAGGGTGTACTAAATCCTGCAAATTTTTTTCTTTTCTTTTCAAATCCAGTCAAAAATTAGTAGGCATTGCATTACCTTTGTTTCGTGGCCAGATTTATTATTTATTTATTTATTTTGTTTGTCTGTTTTGTTTCTCAAACATGTACAAGATAGCAGGTATTGGTATAAACATAACCATTAGATGTTGGCAGTGTGAACCTCCATAAGACAGGAAACACCTAGAGACCACGAATCTGTCAGAGAAATACACTGAGCTTTTGTGCGAGCAAATACCTTATGAAAGCTCTTCCAGAATTAAATAATAAATTCAAATCTCTGCATCTGCAGGGCTTTTTTTCTCCTTTATTTTTATCTGGCTGTTTACCAGAAGGATCTTTAAAGACGGATGTCCTGTTTTATTATATGTCTCCTAAAAAGTTAATCAGATTAATTGCATCTGTGCTTTTTATTGTCACTGGCTGTTTGTTAGAAGGAAAGCAGTGTACCTTTTATTTAAAATAAGTTCCAGGAGCTGGAGATAGTCAAGCATTTGCTGCAATCTCCTTGGCTTTTAAAATGAAGGACTCATTCTTTTAATTATTAAGAAAGAGGCACAAGACGTATTCTGCCAATGGTTTGAATTTTGGGAGGACTTTGAACTACTTCAAAACTTACTCTGGACTTGCCTGACTACATGCCACAGCCTCAAAGATGCAAAAATCATGAGGATTAAATAGGCATCATTAACAGAAATACTGTTTTTTGGTCAGAGGTGTGCAAACTCTGGGTCTAAAGAGGAAGGAAGGAAGGAAGGAAGGAAGGAAGGAAGGAAGGAAGGAAGGAAGGAAGGAAGGAAGGAAGGAAGGAAGGAGAGAAATATGGAGGATGGAAGGGGAGAAGAAGGGGAAGGGGAAGAAGGAAGGAAGGAAGGAAGGAAGGAGAGAAATAGGGAGGAAGGAAGGGGAGAAGGGGAAGGGGAAGAAGGAAGGAAGGAAGGAAGGAAGGAAGGAAGGAAGGAAGGAAGGAAAAAGAACGGAGGAAGAGTTTATAAATTCATCATTTTCTAATGAAAACTAATTAAATAGCTAAATAACTAAAAATATAGGGGAGGTGGAAGGGAGGAAGGAGGAAAGAGAGAAAGAGAAAGGAGGAAGGAAGGAAGGAAGGAAGGAAGGAAGGAGCTGAGGGTTTCTCAGTTGAGAAAAGACGATTAAAACATGAAATATGACACAACGCTTAAAATACTCATAGAAGGATGATAAATACAATTAAAACCTTTTCCTCTCCTCTCTCCTTCCAGCACGCAGAATAATAAATTCAGATTCAGAAATAAGTTCAGAAAGGCTGATTCTCCCCGAGTCACCAGCCCACAGTTCCTAACAAAGCAGCAGGACAATGAGGTGTTTATATTACAATTCCAAAACGATTCTCCAGCTTCCTCATTGTGGAAAGCTTTAATTGGAATACCTGAAGCCAGCAGGGAATTCTTCATTCCGCGGGTAATAAAGCCTCATCTTCGGACTCGGTGATGCTGGGACAGCAAGAGGGGAAATCCTGAATTTTTGTAAGGATACGCAGCGGGAAAGGACAGCATGCCAAACCATTTCCCGGCTGCTGCCAAGAAAATACTGCATTTTGCAAAACGCTGTCCTTCGCTTAACTTCTCCCTGCAGTAAAATCGATGTCTGAGAACCGGAGCGGGAGACAGCGAGTGACTGAGGGAATATTTTTTTTAATTAATTATTTTCTTTTTATTTTCCCCTTGAAACTGGTCAAGGGTTTTCCCCAAGCTGAACAGATGGAGCAGAAAGTTTAAATGACGTTTTTGTGCTGTTTGATGGACCCGAAAGAAGGACGAAGGTAAGAAGGAAGGAAGGAAGGAAGGAAGGAAGGAAGGAAGGAAGGAAGGAAGGAAGGAAGGAAGGAAGGAAGGAAGGAAGGAAGGAAGGAAGGATAATAATTATTATTATAAATAATAATTTATAATATTATAAATAATAATAATAATTTATTAGATTTGTATGCCGCCCTTCTCTGAGGACTTGGAGCGAAAGAAAGAAAGAAGGAAGGAAAGAAAGAAAGAAAGAAAGAAAGAAGGAAGGAAGGAAGGAAGGAAGGAAGGAAGGCAAGGAGGAAAGGAGGAAAGAAGGAAGGAAAGAAAAAGAAAGAAAGAAGGAAAGAAAGAAAAGAAAGAAAGTTTTATCATTACTTTTTACTTATGTTATGTTCAGGTGGGGGTTCCTACTTACTGCTGCTAACGGTGCGCTCTGCGCGCAGCTCCGGTGACCGGTGGCCGTGCATGCCTCTAAGCAAGATTTTGCTCCTGTGCATGCGCGGAAGCAAAAAAAATTACTGAAATCTCTCACACGCGCAGGTCCCCTTGTGAGGTTTTGCTTTGTGCACATTCGCAGAAGCAAAATCTCGTTCAGGATATGCGCGCACGCATGCCGGAGAGACGGAGCTTGCCTACAGCTCTATTTTCGCTACTGTAGCTATAGTATGGTCTGTACTGGTAGCCACCGGCTACTGGTTAAGTTTATACAAACTACTACTATCCTATACGTGTTTCAGAAATAAACAGAATGAATGAATGAATGAATGAATGAATGAATGAATGAATGAATGAACGAATGAATGAATTTTTTGCTCCTCTCCTCTCTCAACCCAGGGGTAGGCAAAGTTGGCTCTTCTATGACATGTGGACTTCAACTCCCAGAATTCCAAACTAGCATGATTAGTTCAGGAATTCTGGGAGTCGAAGTCCACAAGTCATAGAAGAGCCATCTTTGCCTACTCTTTTCTCAACCCATGAGGGCCATGCAGGATGGACTCTGTTGTTGTTGTTAGTTGCGGGGGTAACTAACTTACCTCTGCTACCGGTGCTGATGTGCACGCAGCTCTGGCTAACCAGCAAGGGCATGCGCGTGTCCGATGGGCGCACACGCACGTCAGAGCGAGATTTGGCTTCTGCGCATGTGTAGGAAGCAAATCTCGCGAGATGATGTGCGAGCGCTTGAGATTTCAGTGATTTTTTTTTTTTGCTTCTGTGCATGCGCAGGAAGCAAAAACATGCTGAAATCTTGTGAGGGGATGCTCGTGCAAGAGAGAGATTGGAGCAAAATCTTGCGCGTGTGACATTTTGCTTCCATGCATGCTCAGGGAGCAAAAAATGCCAAAAAAGTAAAGAAAAAAGATGGCGACATCCGAAGAACTGGCAGAGTTCACTTAACAACCTTAGCAAAAAAAAAAAATGGTCAAAGGAGGCAAAATTCACTTAACAACCCTAGCAACGCTGCCGCACGAATCCCAGCAACCGATTAGGTCCCACAGAGTTGGCCTTCTCCGGGTCCCATTGACTAAACAATGTCGTTTGGCGGGTCCCAGGGGAAGAGCCTTCTCTGTGGTGGCTCCGACCCTCTGGAACCAGCTCCCCCCTGAGATTAGAACTGCCCCCACCCTCCTTGCCTTTCGTAAATCCTTAAAACCCATCTCTGCCATCAGGCATGGGGGAATTGAGACATCTTCCCCGGGCCTATACAATTCATGTATGGTATGTTTGTTTGTTTGTGTGTATGTCTGCTTTAATAACGGTTTTTTTAAAAATGTTTTTAAATTATTAGATTTGTCTTAGAAACATAGAAACATAGAAGTCTGACGGCAGAAAAAGACCCCATGGTCCATCTAGTCTGCCCTTATACTATTTTCTGTATTTTATCTTAGGGTGGATCTATGTTTATCCCAGGCATGTTTAAATTCAGTTACTGTGGATTTATCTACCACGTCTGCTGGAAGTTTGTTCCAAGGATCTACTACTCTTTCAGTAAAATAATATTTTCTCATGTTGCTTTTGATCTTACCCCCAACTTGAATTGTTTTATTGTTGTTGTGAGCCGCCCCGAGTCTACAGAGAGGGGCGACATACAAACCAACCAACCAACCAACCAACCAACCAACCAACCAACCAAACAAACAAACAAACAAACAAACAAACAAACAAACAAATAAATAAATATGGTCAAAGGAGGCAAAATTCACTTAACAACCCTAGCAAAAAAAGTGGTCAAAGGAGGCAAAATTCACTTAACAACCCTAGCAAAAAAAGTGGTCAAAGGAGGCAAAATTATTTATTTATTTATTTGTTTGTTTGTTTATTTTGTTTGTTTGTTTGTTTATTTATTGGATTTGTATGCCGCCCCTCTGTGGACTCGGGGCGGCTAACAATTAACAACTCTAGCAAAAAAAAGATGGTCAAATGAGGCAAAATTTACTTAAAGACCCTAGCAAAAAAAATTGTAATTCTTTTATTGTGATAAGCAGCCCTGAGTCCTTCAGGATTGGGCGGCATAGAAGTCAAATAAAATAAATAAATGAATGAATAAATGAACAAACGGATGGTAAAATGAGGCAAAATTCACAGGACAACACTAGCAAAAAAAAGAAATGTTCAATGAGGCAAAATTCACTTAATGACACTAGGAAAAAACAATGGTCAAATGAGGCAAAATTCTCTGAATAACCCTAGCAAAAAAAAAAAAGATGGTCAAATGTGGCAAAATTTACTTAATGACCCTGGCAAAAAAAGATTGTGATTCTTTTATTGTTAATTAAATAAATGGTAAAATGAGGCAAAATTCACTTAATGACACTAGAAAAAAACAATGGTCAAATGAGGCAAAATTCTCTGAATAACCCTAGCAAAAAAAAAAGATGGTGAAATGAGGCAAAATTCACTTAACAACCTAGCAAAAGGGGGGGGGGATGAGGGAAAACTCATTTTAACAACCTTACAAAAAAAGACGGTAAAATTAACAACCCTAGCAAAAAAAGATGGTCAAATGAGGCAAAATTCACCTCACAAACGCCTCCCTCAGCAACAGAAAAATGTGGCTCCAATGACGGTCTTAAGTCGAGGGCCAGCTCTACTGCCCCTGACTCGGGAGGCTCGATTGGAAGACCGACCCACAAGCAAAACCTTCCCGCCGCTTTTTCCCTCCGTCCCGTTCCCGCCTTCAACCCGGCCAGCCCGGGGGCTCTTTACCTGGGCTGGGGCGTCAGCGCTCCACCCTCGCCGGCCCCAGGGCGTGGGGGGATCCACTCCGGAGGCAGCGCGCGGGGGAGACGGGGCGATCCCTGGCTCCATCTTAAGGCAGCGCCTTCCTGGGGAGATTCCTCAGTCTGCGAAGGGTCGCTCCCCTGCGAGGCCGGCCTTGCTCCTCCTCGCTCGCTCTTTTGGCCACGTCCGGGCGGCGGCGGCTGGTGGAGGATCTACTCGACAGCGCCAAGGGCTGCGGCAGCCGACGCCGGACTGCAGGGAGAACCTCCCGCGCCTTTGGAGCGAATCCGCTGGGGCGCGCGCCGCTCTCTCCCCTCTCTCTCTCTCTCTGGGTAAGAGGATCCCCCGCATAGATCGGTCTGCACAGGATTGGACTCGGATCTCTCCGTCTGTCTGTCTATTTACCTACCTACCTACCTACCTACCTATCCACCTACTTACATACCTACCTATCTACCTACCTACCTTCCTACCTACCTTCCTACCTATCTATCTATCTACTTACCTACCTATCTACCTACCTATCGGCCTACCTATCTACCTAACTACCTATCTACCTACCTACCTACCTACCTATCTATCTACCTATATACCTACCTATCTATCGTTCGACCGACCTACCTACCGACCTACCTATCTACCTAACTACCTATCTACCTATCTATCTACCTACCTATCGATCTATATATCTACCTATCTACTTACCTACCTACCCACCTACCTATCTATCTACCTACCTACCTACCAACCTATCTACCTACCTACCTATCTACCTACCTATTGATCTATCTATCTACCTACCTACCCATCTATCTATCTATCTACCTACCTATCTACCTACTTATTGATCTATCTATCTACCTACCTATCGATCTATCTACCTACCTACATACCTATCTATCTATCTACTTACCTATATACCTACCCACCTAATTACTGAGTCTGTGGACAGGGGTGGCATACAAATCAAATCAATAAATAAATACCTACCTACCTATCTCCATCCTTCCCTCTAATTTACATAGCAGTCCATCTCACAAAAAGTGACTTTAGGCGGTGTACTTTTTCATCTTTTACCTACCCTCTCTCTTTTTTCCACTCAAAATCTATCCTTCCATTAAGGTGCCCGTACATCTTTCTCTGCACTCAGTATCTATTTATGCATCATCTCTCTCTCCTTCCCGTATCGGAATTCCAAGTTCGGGTCTCCTTTAAAAAAAACCGGCTGATCGCTCGCTCGCTCTCTTCCCCGCAGCTCTCCCCTCATCCATCCACCCAGAGCCCCCAAGGCTGGGCTGGCCGGAGAATTGCCGGAGAAAACTCCATTTCCCAAGAAGCCTTGCGTCCGGCCGGCTCTTCCCTCCTCCTCCTCCCTCCCCCCCTATTCTCCTCCGGCTCTTCCTTCACCTTTTTCCCACGGCGATCTCTTTCCCTCCTTGCGCCGGAGGGACGGCGGATTGGCAGACGGGGGAGACAAGGTAGGCGCTGCCCCGGGGGTGGGTGGGGGGTGGGGAGGCGAAGTTTCCCTGCAATGAATGGGAGGCTGGCTCAGCACCAGGTGGGCCCTGGCAGGATGGCGCTGCGTGGTCTCCTCTCCTTTTTTTCCTGGGCGTTTTACTGCCATCAAAGTTTGGCAAGGGGGAAAAAAACACGCAAGGCTAAAACTAAAACCAGATGCCACCTGTGATGTCCTGAGAAGCTGG